>NC_079189.1:91710391-91897891 GCF_029499605.1 Hyla sarda
TTACATCTGTTTGTGATGTAAACCGTGCCCTTAAAAATCACACCAATTTTCCTGCTTTTCTATGCATGTGCAATTTTGAAAAGCAGATGTTGTCTCCAACTATTCGGGTGCGTTCACACACTGCAGATTTTTGCATGTTAATAGCAGATGTAGATTAAATGAAATATGTCTTTACTACATTTGGCCCAAATGACTAAAATATCTACAAATACAATTTTAGAATACAATTTAGTAAATGTTAAATCTGAATACACAGGGGAAACCCTAAAATTTTTTAAAAAGTGTCAAAAATGACATGTGCCAATTTTAGTAGCTGTTTTCAACACATAAAATGTGTTTTTAAAAATGTAAAGTGAGACAAAAAAAAGTGTCTAGAAAAGAGGATGTGGTAAAATATGCAGCAAGAAGGTGCATCCTGGTGCACTGATAATCTCTGGCCTGCGGCCCACACCCATGATACAGCCCATAATATGTACGTTAAGGTTCACACTACTTTACAGCAAAAGTCGAGTTCTGTTCTGAGAGTCAAACCCAGTAGTATTTGTGGAATGAACCTGACAAATGTCACATTGTCTTTTGCGGAGTGTACACTGGTCAGGTCTATGAATAAAACACAGACCACTACATGGAAAAAAATCTTTTTTATTAAAGATTCAGAGTCGGATTTTGGGAGAGAGGCTCCAGAATGTCCTACATCTCCGCACTTGTGCATCTAGAACTGGCAGGGAATATGGGGATTGGGTGACCCTGCAAAGGAGGACAAGATTCTAATAAGCTGGGTTCATTAAAGATGTCCCATTGTCATGATTGTCCAGGAATAGAAAAACAGATCTAATTTCTTCTAAAAACAGGACCACACCTGTCCTCAGGTTGTGTGTGGTATTACAACGTAGCTCCATTCACTCTGAAGGGGTACGCCAGGTAACCATTTAGAAAATCACCGGCTGAGACGGGACCTTATCTCAGCCAAAGATTTTCTGAGTGGACTGTCACCCCTGCTTATCTAAGGTAGGGGCAAAAGCGCTGTGAGAACGGGTAAGTGATTGGGGAGTTGCACAGGATAGGTTTTAAATATGTTGCGTACCACTTTAAAGGAAAGCTGTCAGCTTGCTCCCCCCCCCCCACAATAACAAGCGGTACTGTCTGGTAGTGAGGGGGGCGCTGATCAGTTTGATGTCTATTGTGCCTGGATCCGCCCCACCGTTCCGCCGAAATCTTCTAACTGGCGCAGGTGGGGTACTGGTACTCTGATGTCAGTGCGGCTCGTCTGCAGTGCTGGCCAGCTCATCAATATTCCATCTCTCCACTTCAAAACTGAGCGGGGAGAAGAGGGAGAGGCGGAGGAAGGGGAGGAATATTGCCTGTGCCAGTTAGCAACTAATTAACAAAACGAAGATTTCGGCCGAATGTGTCATTCAGGAATTGCGCCTAGAAATGTATAAATAAATTGGCAGCTGGGCGTTACCAGTTAGAGGTGTGTCTAACATTGTCCAATCAATGCTAACCGTGTCAGACTGTGAAGAGATACTCCCCTTGACAAAAGAATGGTGCCACCCAGTTGTCAATTTACTAATAAAAAATGTTGTAGACATGAAGGTGGAACAGCACAACTGATGATAAAAGATACTTCAGTAATGTCATGGGTGATGCAAGCATTAACTAAAACAGACAGGCCCTCTTTAAAGGTACAGGAACACACATGCACATTAATATATGCCAATATGAAGAAGTTACCCAGTAAATATACACAAACATAAGAAAACCACAAATAGTACATTATTAATTATATAGATAAAGTCTATGGATCGCCAGCGACCTGTATAAAGACATTCATCACGGTATCTTTTACAACGTGACAAACCTGAGCTACTAAACCACATAATATCCATAGAGAAATGTATGAAATAGTACATGAACTTTATCACACATTAAATACTAGCTTGCAGGTCAGTTCCAAAATGTTTGCCTGAATATTGACAATATTGGATACTATTATGTGGAATACATGTGATGGAAAAAAGGTGCTTTATAGTTCACTATTTGAGATATTGGACACAAATTTGCAAAATGCTTTGGAGAAATTTTAAACAAGACGTTAGGGACCCACTCTTAATAGGTGGCCATGACGTGGCGAGTGGGCTTGTACTTTTTGATCAAAATGTATATTAACAACCTGTTAGTTTTTGAATTTATGCTGAGAAGCAAGTAGATCAAAATACAAATTGTGGATGTGCGACCATGTCTGTTTTTTTTTTTTTTACTTTGTTTGCACTCTGCCCCACCCCCTCAGCCCAACCCTATATAAATGAGCAGGAAGCTGCTCAGGGTCCTTTCTTTTCTGGGAGCACATGGTAAGTGAGCTTTTACACCTTGTTCACACTGGTGTGGTGCTGTGCAGCGTCCGTTGCTGCCGTGGCGCCGTGTCTGTGGGGAAGCACGGCCCTGGGACTGGTTTGAGTGGCATCTGGGCTGCTTTGTCAGTGGGTCGTTACCCCTGTGGGCACTGGTGTTGCCACGGTGGTGGTGGTGGCCGCCCAGTGCTACGCCATTTTATGCTAGGGATGTTAGGGACGGACTCTAAATAGGTGGCCTTGACGTGGCGAGTTGGCTTGTACTTTTTGATCAAAATGTATATACTAACAACCTGTTAGTTTTTGAATTTATGCTAAGAAGCAAATAAATCACAATACAAATTGTGGATTGTGCGACCATGTCTGTTCCCTCTACTTGAATTTACATTGTTTTAAATAAGTGTTTCCCAACCTGTGGGTCTCCAGTTTTTGAAAAACTACAACTTCAAGCATGCCCAGCATGCTGGGAGTTGTAGTATTGCACCAGCTGGAGACTCACAGGTTAGGGAACATCATATCTGTAATACACTATTACAGTGAAGTTGTAAGTGGTGAAAGGAGCCAATGTATATGAATGGAAAACACAACATAAAATACCGTAACTGAAAGCATAACATAACACTGTACAGCCTACAGTAATAATCGCCATCTCTCAAGATATCCAAGCCAAAGAGGTGACAGATTGCTTAAGATTTTAAAAAGTATAGTCACAGCTTTACTTCATTTACAATCAATTTGCTAAAGGTAGAATGTATGCTTCACCTGTCAGTACTCTATTATGCCTCAGCTAGGGTCACCAAATGAAATGCATAGCCACAAGCTGTGATAGAGACAAGTAAAAAGTTTTGACCACCCACTAATCATTCTAATGAGCAAGGAGTATCGTGCGCTTAAAGGGTTACTCTGCCCCTAGACATCTTATCGTCTATCCAAAGGATAGGAGATAAGATGTCTGATCTCAGGGTCCCGCCCTTCAAGAACAGACAACCCACGTGATCTCCGCTGCGGCACCCCAGACATCCGATGCACGGAGCAAACTTCACTCTGTGCCAGATGATTGGTGATGCAGGACAGAAGCTTGTGATGTCAAGGTCACGCCCGCTAGTGACATCATGGCCACGCCCACATCCATCACACCCCTCCCATAGATTTGCATTGAATGGGGCGTGGCCGTGATGCCACAAGCCTCCAGTGCTGCACTAGATGCTCTAAAAGGATGCCGGGTGCAGCAGGGAGTTCGTGGGGGTTCCCAGCGGCGGAACCCCCGCGATCAGACATCCTTCGGAAAAGAGATAAGATGTACTAGGGGCAGAGTAACCCTTTAAGCATTCAATGCCCGCCTTGCAGCTAACTATGGAGAAGGTCTAGTGCAACTAGATGGAGATCTCAGTGACCTGGGAAATGAAGCACTTAAGTGGATGCTTCTCCCTGTTCGGTCTAATAATCAGTGGGGATCTCAGCATGTCACATGCCATAAGTGTTTTTATGTCAGAAACACTTTAAAGGGAACCTGTCATTGGGCAAGCCCATGGTGGCTTCTCCCCACCCCACCAGCCTTGATTTATAGTCCTCTCTCTGTTTGTGTATAGGATGAGAAAGTGTTTCCCCACAAGAGTGCACTTAGCTTTTGCAAAACTACAACTGCCAGCAGGCCGAGACAGCGTTTGGCTGTCCGGGCATGCTAGCAGTTATAGTTTTGAAACAGCTGTCACCAGTGTCATCTGCACTAACCTGTCGGTACCGACAGATAGTGTGGGTGACACTGATGACAACGGTACTCACCTTGTCCCATTCCGTGGCGGGGATCTTCAGTAATTTCCTCCGTTAGCTCTAGTCCCAGCAGCCGGCTTGGGGCACAGGCGGAGCTTAGTGACGTCACCGCTGCTGCTCCCTGCTGGGTCCCGCTGTGAGAGAACAGCAGCCATGACGTCAATAAGCTCCACCTGTGCCCCAAGCCGGAGCGGAGCTAACGAAGGAGATTCCCGGAGATCCCCGCCACGGAACGGGACAAGGTGAGTACCGTTGTCATCAATGTCACCTGCACTATCTGTCCGTACCGACAGGTTAGTACAGGTGACACTGGTGACAGATTTTCTTTAAGGCCTTTAATAGGAAAGGAAAATACCACAATGCCACAAGATTATTTCTACAAAAGGCAAATTATTGAAAAAAATATATAAAAAGTTATATATATATATATATATATATATATATATATATACACACACAAATACACTGTATATATTTTCACATGCTACAGAAAGAAAGACAGATTTTCAGAAGGAAATATCCACAATTGAAAGCTTTTCTCTAGAATGAAATTCTACAATTATAAATGAATTCAGGTGGCACACAGCTCCTATACAGGCTTGTCTGTCTCCATATATCAGATAGACATAAACCCTGTGTAGTCTGATTCTGCAGTCATGTGTAATTCTGTTTAATCCTGTACTTTCTGCTTACATACATTTACTAGGATAGCAAGTAGTAGGAAAGAAATGAAAAGGACCGTGCCTGCAGGATCAGACTACAGAGCGTTACTTTGTATTATGTTACGAGGAAGACCAGGAAAAGCAGGAGTTATAGGGACAAAATAATAAGAGACTAATTCCAAAGACACTTAATATTTTATTTTAGATGTAATGAAACAAGAGAAAAAATACTAAATGTACAGACTTTTTTTTTTTCTTTTTTTTTAAAGTATCACTTTTTGTTTGCCATTAACATTTTCTAAAGCATTTCCTAAAAATCTAGCTTACGGGTATGTTCACACGGCTGAATGTCCTTGCGGAATTCCGCTGGAAAAATTTAATGGGATTCAGCTAAACTGTTCCCACAATGGAATTTCCTCATTCCGGTGTCCTCAAAAAGAATAGACTTGAGTGACTTTTTGTGGATTTGGCTCAGAAATGCATTGCTGTCTACGAGATGGCGCATTTTTGAGCAGTCCTAGCCCCCACCAGATTATTCAAATGTGTGGAATGTCCGCACGTGTTTTCTACACGGACATTTTGCACATTTTACGCCATGTGAACATGACCTAGAAGAGATAAGGCTAGTAGAAATAACTCTGATGTAAAGGCTGAGACAGAGAACTATAGTGGAGGTTTTTTGTCCATTGATATACAGCTCCATAGAGCAGCTTCTCCTATGAACTCACCTGAAGAGTTTCTATTTGCTTTCTGATACTGTTGTTAGATGGCATCTAAATAAAGCAACGTGAGACAGCAAAACAAACATGAGAATGGAGCCACATGCATGTTAGATGAAAAAAAGCACAAAACAAAACAGCACAAAACTAAAAAGCCGGGAGAAGGACGACCCTGATCCTATAGTTCATGGTTTTTATAGACACTGTGTAAGGCTGGGTTCACACTATGTTTTTACAGTACGGGAACCGGATACGGCTGGGGGGGGGGGGGGGGGGGGGGGGGAGAGCGAAAACCGGGCACTCCCAGATCCCAGCCGGACCTGGCCCTATCTAATTCCTTTCAATGAGCCGACCGGAGTCAAACGGTGACTCCAGTCGGCTGATTGAAATGAATTAGATATGGGCCGGATCCAGCTGGGATACGGGAGCGTCCGGTTTTCGCTCCCCCCAGCCACGTCCGGTTCCCGTACTGTAAAAACGTAGTGTGAACCCAGCCTTACATGGACAGTGATCACATGATCAGCCTTTGGTCTGCTATAAATGAACATATAATTTTCCACCCCTTTTATGGACATATTTCCTTCTGTAAACTAATCTATACTGATTTGTAATCCAACAACTATTGGATATTACAAGTGTTCTAATAACAGGGGTACCCTTATTATTTTTCAGTTCTACGGGAAGTTTAACCTCATAAAGTGATGCTAGAATATACCATCACTGGCTGCGGTCCGAACTCCAAAATTCCTTCTGTAAGGACACAGGGGAAGATTTATCAAAACCTGTCCAGAGGAAAAGTTGCTGAGTTGCCCATAGCAACCAATCAGATCGCTTCTTTCATTTCGGAGAAATGAAAGAAGCGATCTGATTGGTTGCTATGGGCAACTCAGCAACTTTTCCTCTGGACAGGTTTTGATAAATCTCCCGAAAAGCGCTTATTCAGTGCCTGCAGCTTTATTTCCATACACGTGGAGTCGCCGGTGGTGCAGGACCTGCTGCCGGCCCCATTTACTTGAATGTGCAAGAGAACGGTAGCGCCATCCAAAAAGTGTAGGGAAAGATTGTATAAAAGCTACAATGCTAAAAACAGCAGCGACACTTCTCAGGATCAAAGGACCAGTGGTTGAATCACAAGCAATTCTGGTGATAGGTCATCACTTTATGAGATGGAAATAACCTTTTAAGTTTACAGTTCAGTATAGGAGAACCTACACTATAATAAAGTAGTAGAGCCTCACTTGGAGTCTGTTATATTTGGGAACTGTAACATTTTCCTAATAAACTATCTATTAAGCCTCATGCACATAATGCTGTGTACAGGCATGTAGGTACTATGTGTGACACTCTTAGGCAGTGTTTCCCAACCAGGGTGCCTTGAGCTGTTGCAAAACTACAACTCCCAGCATGCCCGGACATGCTGGGAGTTGTAGTTTTGCAACAGCTCAAGGCACCCTGGTTGGGAAACACTGCTGTAAGGAAACAATGCTTCTAGGGGGATGTACACCTCCATAAAAGGAGGTACGCAAAAGTATAGTATAGTTTAATAGTGTTTTTTAATTTTATTTAATTTCTTTTTATTTTTAAGTCTGATCAATCGTTTTACGTGGTGAAGTGGCAAAGAAATAAAAGTACAGGTGTCATAAAGGACAACCTATAGTCTGTTAAAGCACATTAAAAGTACACATCCCCGCCCCCGAGACGTGGCATGTACCCTCATAGGATACGTAACAAAAGTTTAAAACTCAAGATGAAATAAAAATTATTTTTGAAATTTTTATATTTAAATAGACTTTTATAAAATTTAGTAAAAATTTTATGTTTATGTTTTTCATAGTTTCAAGAGTTTTATAATGTATTGAGCTTTGAATATGTAATTTTTTTTCCCCTATCTCATATAAAGTTTAAACAGGGTGACAACCCCTATCCATATGAGCAAATAGGGGAGGGATGTCTCTACTTGGAATACTCTTCTATAAGCTAGAACAGAGAGATGGTCTGTACAAACGCCTCCCGTTCTGGCTGCCTCAAACCATTCTTGTATTACACGGATGACAATTCACATAAATGGCCACCATATAATACTACTATTCTACTGCAGTACCTGCTTCAGGGGAAATGCCTGGCGTCCCCCACTGTTTGTGCTGGGAGTGGCCCCTTTTAAAAGGGGTTGCCTCAACATCAAGTTTAGAACTGGGAGTAAGATGTATTTAAAGGGGTACTCCAATGGAAAACATTTTTTTTTCTTTTTAACCAACTGGTGCCAGAAAGTTAAACAGATTTGTAAACTACTTCTATAAAAAAAAAAATCTTAATCTTTCCAGTACTTATCAGATTATGTATGATCCACGGGAAGTTCTATTCTTTTTTAAATTTCTTTCTGTCTGACCACAGGGCTCTCTGCTGACACCTTTGTCCATTTTAGGAACTGTCCAGAGTAAGAGCAAATCCCCATAGAAAACCTACCCTGCTCTGGACAGTTCCCGACATGGACAGAGGTGTCAGCAGAGAGCACTGTGGTCAGACAGAAAGGAAATTCAAAAAGAAAAGACCTTCCTGTGGATAATACAGCAGCAGCTGATAAGTACTGGAAGGATTAAGATTTTTTAATAGAAGTCATTTACAAACCAGCTTAACTCTCTGGCAAATTTTTTTTTTCCAGTGGAGTACCCCTTTAAATGCTTGACAAAAGAGGTAAAGCACGCCATAACACAAATGGCAACATAATTGCAAATATCATGTATTAAAGAAAAAAAAGCAAAACAGGTGATGCATTTCAGACATAAAGATGTGATGTGGGAATGGAAAAAAAAATCAATGTCGCATGAAAAGGATGATAAGCAATGCACAAGAACATGGAATGGGAATAGGAGAAGAGACGGTCATGGGAATTATTAATGGACAGACATGCAGCAAATGATCTGGTGTAGAGTGTGTCTCCAAGTCTATTACATCCACATTACTAGAAGGAGAAAGCCACATCACTAGAGGAAGGCATGGAAACATAGTTTTAACAACATTCACCTGGAATGTGGTCAATACAGTAATAGGAAGAGTAATACAATTACAACCACCGGACATGGTAAGAAAGTTAATTCAAACACAATAGAGAGAGAGGAGCTGCAAATAAGAGTACAGGTGAATCCAGACACAAGATTGAAATGATTATTTAATTTCTTGATTTGTACTAAAGCTGGAGGAAAGAAAGTTCTAGAATAAAATTGAATACATGAAGTAATTGAAGGATCATAGACTGATCTTCCCTCACTGCAGTGTCTTCACAAACAAGCGGAGCACGTGCACCTACCTTTAGATGTGACAAGCAGTTCTGTAAGAAGATGTGCCAATTGTTGAGGAAAAACTGCTTCTGGCTGACACACAACAAGCAGGTGATCAGAGGATATAACGCCTGGGAAGAAGAAATCAGCAGTGTTATTCTATTATATCACCTCCAGTTCTTTAAAGGGTTACTTCCAAAGGATAGGGGATAAGATGTCTGATTGCGGGGGTTCCACAGCTGGCACCCCCGCGATCTTCCGTGCAGCACCCGGCACTTGTTTAGAATGTTTGGTGCGGGTGGCGGGGGTTGTGACGTCACAGTCACGCCCCCTCAATGCAAGTCTATGGGAGGGGGCGTGGCGGCAGCCACGCCCCCTTCCATAGACTTGCATTGAGGAGCATGGTGTGATGTAGCGAGGGGGTGTGGCTGTGACGTCACAACTCCCACCGCCCACTCCAAGCGTTCGAAAACAAAATGTTGCGAACGCTGGGGCAGCGGAGTACCCCTTTAAGGGAAACCTGTCATGCTGAACAAGCAGTCTGATCAGGCAGCAGCATGTTATAGAGGAGCAGACTGATATATAGCTGTGTGGGGAGACATTCAAGGATAACTTGGATTTTATTTTCTTAAATCTGTGCTCATTCTAGGCAAGACTTTTTCTAGTCAGAGAAAGTCAAGACAGCATCTACTGACTTCCTATGTGAACACTGCAAACACTACTCAGGGGCTGAGCTTTGTTGAAGATTAATGAATAGCGGGATTGCTTGGATAGACTCTGCTGCCCGTTCATTTTTTGGGAATTGTGGAGGTCTCAGCAGTGGGACCACCACTAATCGAAATGTTTGACACGTCACTGGAATGTGTCAGATACCCTTCAAATTATGTAGCTTGTACTCTGTACTTATTAAACACATTAGAGATCCAGCCAATCCCATGTTGGTGAGTGTCTAATGTTTCTAGACAAGTCATACGTGTATGTGCTGGTCATGTGTCTGTGTTTACGAATAGGAGGAGACCATAGGCAAGCTCACCTCAACAGGGAAGCGATCTCTTCAACAGTACCCAGCCGCCAGGTTTAAATGCTTAAACTGACTTACTTCTGCATTATGTTCCCATTATTTAGTATTTTTTTGTTCCATGTACAAGTCTATTATTGTACAGTTTTTCAATGCATTTGTTATATTCACACAATGCCCTAACACTTCCAGGGGTTGAATCCTAAATCTCGGATAGTGTTGGACAATTTGAACAACGAGTAAGGAGTGTGTAACTCTGAAACGTGTCAGGTTCATGGGTTTTACAATGACATTTACATTGTTGAAGGACTCGTGTAACTTTTTTTTAACACTGTCTTTCAACAGTAATGGATCTATTCAAGAGATGAGGCTGTGCAGAATTGTCTACAATTTGGGGATTGTGTCCAGGGGAGCAGAGAATTTCACTTTTTACATAAAACTATACACCAATCTGTTCAGCTTACATGATGCCAATAGAACTGCACTATGATGGTGACAGGTTCCCTTTAAGGCTTTTACACAAGCAAATATCCACATTAGTGACTGGACAT
The DNA here is from genome assembly GCF_029499605.1 of Hyla sarda. Taxonomy (NCBI): domain Eukaryota; kingdom Metazoa; phylum Chordata; class Amphibia; order Anura; family Hylidae; genus Hyla; species Hyla sarda. Next base: position 91,720,738 of record NC_079189.1, read on the forward strand.
GACTGTATATTAGTGATTTTAATCTAAATTAGTGTTCCCCAACTTGTGGCTATCTGGTTATTGCAAAACTACAACCTACCAACATGGGTTGACAGCACATCTTCTAAGGGCAAACTGTTAAAATAGTCACCTAGGAATATTCACATGACTACATCTTTACATTCTAATATCTTACCAGGGAATGTTTTTTTCTTGAGCTTAAATCAAACGTGGTCTGGTAGAGCATCTCCACAAAGTTTTTTAAACATGGCACATTTACTTCATTTTTCACAGCCTGGAAAAACACAAATAAACGTCTAAATGAATAACCTGAAACCTTCTATTACATTAACACATTTTTACACGACCATTTTTACTTTGTAATGACACCTCATCATTATAACATAAAACGCAAAACCAAAAAAAATGTATTTGTGGGAAGATTAAAAAAAAAAAAAAATACGGCAAATTAGCAACTTTTGGTTTTTACAGTGTGCTTTATTCTGTAGGTCAATGCGATTAACAATGATATAGTTTTTTTATTTTATTATTGTACTACTTAAAAAGAAGTGCACACTTTAACAAAATTGGTCTGCATAAAGTTGTCATTTTCTGACCCCCCCCCCCCCCCCCAAAAAAAAGGGCTAATTTTTTGCGCCAAGATCTGTATTTTTTATCTGTACTTTTTTTTTTGCTTTGATTGGACTTTTTGATCGCTTTTTATTAAAAAAAAAAAATTATATATATGATGCAGGGGGAAAAAAAAATCTGTATTTTTGAGGTTTGTTTTTTTTTTTTTTTTTTTTTTTTTACATTTCTGCCATTTACCGTGCGGGATAAACATATTTTAGTAGTTTGGACATTTACGCACGCGGTTAATCATTTTTATTAGGGGAGGGGGTGTTATATAATTTTAGAGACTTTTTTATTTACCTATTTTAGGTCCCCATTGGAGGACTTTCATATGCAATCATTTCACTGCATTTACTGTATAATGCTACGCCAATGGTCGGTTATCAACAGATCTAGCCTGTGAGTTGATGATCGGCTGCAAGAGGAAGGTAAGGTGACCCTCCTCTCCTCTGCCATTCTAACTAGCCAAACTCCAGTGATCATGTTGCGAGGGTTCGGGAAGCTCCTCTGAGCTACCAAATACTTTCACTTTAGACAACGTAATAAGCATTGATCAAGGCGTCTAAAGCGTTAAATGCCAGGCAGTGGCGGGATCGCAGCTGCCTGGCATAAGCATTAAGTGTTTGGCTACTGATGGTAGCCAATACTTACTGCTCCAAAGTGAGCACCACTCCTGCACTCACTTCAAATTCAACTTAAGGCATCGGGCCATACAAGTACACCCTGCATCTTTAAGTACTGAGGGACAAAGGAATACCTGTACGCCCTGCGTCCTTAAAAAGTTAAGCATAGAAGGGGTTACACCACAAAAGCAGCCCTGGTCAAAGCAGTGAATTATTGCTGCTGCTGATAATGATGATGGGTGGTAAGAAATAAAAGGGAAGCCTTAATTTTACCTTTCAGACACAGCACAAACACTCAGGATAAGGCCGACAGAATATGATTGCATTTGCACAGTCCAAGCTAAGCCCTACCCTGCCTTTCTGTGTACTGTCTTGTTTCTTTGCTGCTAGAGACAGAACTCAACTAACAGGCAGTGGACAGAAGATTGCCGGGAAGTCAGATGCATGGTGGCCAAGGTACATGAAGTGATCTACAAATATGTTAGAAATCCCATAGGCTATCATAGGTATAGTGATGTAGAACAGCCAAAAGAGACACTTGTGACTGCACGCTTTCATTGTTCAAACTGAAGATATTGATTGTAAACACAGTGTGAAGACAAATATACTCAATCCCTTCTATTAGGACAAATGTTCTGCAACACATTAAATGTCAGGAATCCAAGACACCAGAGCAGTGTTTCCCAACCAGGGTGTCTCCAGCTGTTGCCAAACTACAACTCCCAGCATGCCTGGACAGCCAAAGGCTGTCCGGGCATGCTGGGAGTTGTAGTTTTGCAACAGCTGGAGGCATCCTGGTTGGGAAACACTGCACTAGAGTATGGCATGGATGAGTACTGAAATGTTAAAGGCCAGCAATGGTCTCATAGAAATGTATAGACATTTCAACTAGAGAGACAATACTTTTTGTTGGCTAAGCTTTTAGGAAATCTCACAGCTCATTTTATCTAGAAAAAGTAGATATGGCTCCGATTTAATTACAGTATATATTTTATATTTATATTTTTATATTATTATTATATATTTATTATATATATATATATATATATATATATATATATATATATTTATTATATATATATATATATATATATATATATATATATATATATATATATTAATATTATTTTTTATTTTATTTATTTACCCCTCACTTGTTCCTGATAATACTGCTTCGGTGTCAGCCGTGCTTCTTTTGGTGCTGAGTCCCAATATGTCAGAGTGCCACTTAGCCAAATTACTGACTCTGGTAAGACACCACTGCTGTCAGTGATTGGCTGAGCGGCAGTGTGTCACATGGACCCCAGTCCCCAGGGAACGTAACTTTCTGGTGCTGGAGCCCAGTACATCACATTGCCGCTCAGCTAATCAGTGACTACAGTGGTGCTCCACCTTAGCCAGCGATTGGCTCAGCAGCACTTTGGCATATTGGGCTCCAGAACCAGAAAGGGGATCACGACAAACATCAGAGCTGTGTTATTAAAGGCTACAGGGACAAAGTGAGGGGTAAGTATAGAGATTTTTTTGTGACAAGTTGGCAGCCTGGACATGTTGGTAAAAAAAAACAAAAAAAAAAAATACACTTTTTGCCAGACAACCCCCTTAAAACCTCTAGCATGTCTGTAGCCTGCTGCTAAAATGAGCGGTCTATGGAATTACCATGCAAGCCTAGAAGACTTCCTGCAATTCTGTAGACTGCTTTAGCAGTGGGCTACATAGTTGCCAGGAGTTGTAACCATGTATCCTACTACTACTACAACATTGTAGTTACACTGTAAGGGTATGTTTACACTGAGGAATGTGAATGTGTTATTTTTGGCAGAACGTGTCATCTTTAGATCACATGAAATACTAAGTGATATTTCACCTACAGATTGAAGAAACCAGTAGCTTCTTTATTCTTCTGTAAATGTATACTAGGTAAATGTGTCCTCGGTGTGTAACAGCATGTGTAACTTTATTCACAAAGCTAATAATTACACAAACTTCTCCTGCAGGATTCTAGAACTCTATTTCATTTTAATAGATCAGTGTTTCCCAAACAGTGTGACTCCAGCTGTTGCAAAACTACAACTCCCAGCAAGCCCGGACAGCCTTTGGCTGTCCGGGCATGCTGGGAGTTGTAGTTTTGCAACAGCTGGAGGCACAATGGTTGGGAAACGCTGTAATAGAGAGATAGCTGGGCATGAAGGAGACACACTGTACAATCTTGATATTGGTTTGGGGGGGGGGGGGAAGGGATCCCATGTACCGCATCCTCATGACATGCAAGAAGTATTTCATCAACTTTGTTCACATTCAGATGGATGAACCCCCACATAATGTACCGGCAGCTATGTATAAATACCTTGAGGCATAAAAGAGCAGTACTTCAGGACTTTCAGCCACACCCGTATTGAACAACATAAAATCCCTTTAGGCTAAAAGCCTTAACAGCAAATAAAATGCTCCAATGCTTTTAGGCATTAAAGGCTTAGAAAAATAGAATGAATGTTTTGAGGGAGCGTATGCAAACAGCATTTGCAAGTTTTTTTTGCCTTATTACTACTGCTAAAAATGTTCAGGTCGCCGTCATAAGGCTAACTGGACCCGAAGGTATCACAGAAATTATAGAGACGTCTGAATACACTTTGTACGTCCTCTCCGTGTTTCCATGGGTTGCACAAATTACATTGTGAGTCTCACGGGACACAGGAATTGACTTGAGTGTTGACAGTCTTTGTGCAATGTTGCAAGATATTTAGAAACAACAGGAAATAAAAATAAAATAAAAAAGTACAAGATTTGCTTACAGCTGCCACAGGGATGAGGATTTCTACGAACAGACCAGCAAGTGCATGTTTTATGTCCTTGTCTTTCACTTCCAAGAAGTACTGTGCGCATTCCTATCAAACACATAAAACAGAAACAGTCAATACATGTAACAGTAATCTATAAACAAACACATATACCCAGCACAGATACGCTACATTCCACAGAACTCCAGAGAAAACCGCTCAGTGCCCAGCATTCTCCAAATAATACAATTGCTTTATTAGTGCCCTCGTTCACTCAATTATGCAGTAAATAACACGTCTCGCTCTTTTATGTACAGTTAGTACTGTTTGTATGCCTCGCCTTAATGGATCCTAAATTAAGCAATTTTATTATATTAAGACTGCTAGAAAGGAACAGTTTGGTCTGTTTAGCCAGCAGCTTGTCCTGGCACCCCACATATACATGGCAGGATGGAAATCATCCACTAAGATTGGGCGAGTGAACACTGTTATTCTGATATTTTTACATTCCACTGACAAGATGCCAGACATTTAAAGGGGAACTTTGGTAAAGAAGTTCTTATCCCTTATCCACAGGATAGGGGGTAAGTATCTGATCATTGTGGGTCCGACCGGTGGTACCCGTCCTGATCTCCTGCCCAGCACCACGGCTCTCCTTATCCACAGAGCGACTACTGCCCAGAGCGACTACTGCCCAGAGCGACTACTGCCCAGAGCGACTACTGCCCAGAGCGACTACTGCCCAGAGCGACTACTGCCCAGAGCGACTACTGCCCAGAGCGACTACTGCCCAGAGCGACTACTGCCCAGAGCGACTACTACACAGAGCGACTACTACACAGAGCGACTACTACACAGAGCGACTACTACACAGAGCGACTACTGCCCAGAGCGACTACTGCCCAGAGCGACTACTGCCCAGAGCGACTACTGCACAGAGCGACTACTGCACAGAGCGACTACTACACAGAGCGACGGTCGAAACGCCTCCTCCATGCATCTCTAAGAGAGGGCGGGAGATACACAAGCGCTATATTTCCAGCTATCCCATAGAGATGCATTTAGGGGGTGTGCTTACCACTGCTCAGTGCACGTAGGTTTAGTTGCTGCGTGCATGACGAGAGCCTAGGTGCCAGGCAGGAGATCGTGGGGGATCCCAGTGATATGACCCCTTATATTTATATAGGGGAAAAGAACTTCTGTACCAGAGTTCTCCTTTAAGAGCAAAGCCGACCAAACTGATTTTGATGGGATCAGCTGACTATCTTGTGTGCGGTGGATGGGCAGACTTTTTCTCCCTACAGCTTAATTTAAATGATCTCAAGGGAGATAGACCGCACCTGAGAATGCCTTAATCTCCCTTTCTTGACTGAAAACACATTCACGCTCAGCAGGACTGAGAGTACATTTGTATGGAGGGAAATAGCGGAATAGCTGTCAGATAAATTAATATTTGGTCAACAGCTACTTAATGTGTATGGAGACCCTAAAACTGGGTTAACAAACTTTTTGTCCTGTCATAGACCTCTTAGTATCTTGTTAGCAGAACAGTTATATTAAAGAGTTATTCAGGATTAGAAAAACCAAGCCGATATCTTCCAAAAAACAGTGCCACATCTGTCCCCAGGTTTTGTGTAGTATTGCAACACAGTTCCATTGACATGAATGGAGCCAAGTTGTAATACCATACGTAACCTGAGGTCAGACGTGGCACTGTTTTTGGAAGAAATCAGCTGTTTTTTAAATCCTGGATAAGCCCTTTTACTGTAGCAATATTTTTGTAGCATAAAACAACTTCTATAAAAAAATTAATGTTTCCATAGTGTAAAGTAAATGCATTTTACTCCTCATAAAAGGGGGTTTCCCTGTCACTGTTCATATATTACAATTATGAGACACACCTATTCGACTACATACCTGCATAAACTGAAAGGAGGCTTCAAAATCTTCTACTGGATACATTTTGACACGGAAGAATTTCATCCCCATGATCAGGCTGATGATGCTCTGCACCACATGTGGGCTTTGCTCCTTCTGTCGTAATTCTTTTAATTCCGTGACAAACTTCTTTCTCACAGCCTGAAATCTAAATGATGAAAAGAAAGCAGGAGGGGCGCCATTTAATCCTAATACACAGCCATGCTGCCGGATATTCTCTTCTATCCCCTGCAGGGTGAAAAGCAGGGAGTCCAAGGCCATTTATTAACCCCTAAACACGGCATAAAACACAGCCAAACAAACGCTCATGACATGATGCACAAAAACAAAGAAATTCTTACTTGGCCTGTGCAAGGACACCTATGACTTCGGCATATAAATCTGCAATAATGTGCACATTCCCAGTGTTGGTTCCTGAATACCTAGATGGAAATAAGCAGAAAAGATTAAGAACTATGTTACCCCATATGATCAGCCAGGACAAATGATTGGAGAAAGGATAAACACAAGAAACAGAATTTCTATCAGACAGCGTCTTACCTTTTACTAAACTTACAGCAATCTCCCCTTAAAAAGTGGCAAATGCAGAGGGTGAAAGTGTTCATGGCCCTTCCCAAGTATAGTCTATATTAGGGCTGCAGGATAGAACGCAATAGCAATTTTGGCAAATTGCCATGTTAATATGGCCACCGGGAAAATTTGTAATTACCTGCCAAAGCGGCCTGGCACCATGGAACGCACACTTGGCCTTTGAAGGCAGCTGAAATTCAAAGACCAAGTCAGTGTTTCCAGACCAGGGTGCCTCCAGCTGTTGCAAAACTACAACTTCCAGCATGCACGGACAGGGGTGGACATGAAACAAGGGGGTAGAGGACGGGACACAGGGGAGATGGGACATGGAGGAGGTGGGTAGTGACATTGGGAGGGGGGGCAGTGACATTGGGAGGGGGGGCAGTGACATTGGGAGGGGGGGGCAGTGACATTGGGAGGGGGGGGCAGTGACATTGGGAGGGGGGGGGCAGTGACATTGGGAGGGGGGGCAGTGACATTGGGAGGGGGGGCAGTGACATTGGGAGGGGGGGCAGTGACATTGGGAGGGGGGGGCAGTGACATTGGGAGGGGGGGCAGTGACATTGGGAGGGGGGGCAGTGACATTGGGAGGGGGGAGTGACATTGGGAGGGGGGAGTGACATTGGGGGGGGGGGGGGGAGTGACATTGGGAAATAGACACGAAATGGGGGTTGGACACGAAATGGAGGGATAGGAGTGAAATTTGGGAATTACATAATTTGTTCATTATATCGCAATCGTATATGGAAATCACTATTTACCTCTATAACTGCAATCGCACATTTTCACCAAGTCCTGCAGCCCTAGTTCATATAAAGGAGCACGTACAAATAACAGAACCCCATATGGACATCACCAAGTCCTGCAGCCCTAGTCCATATAAAGGAGCACGTACAAATAACAGAACCCCATATGGACATCACCAAGTCCTGCAGCCCTAGTCCATATAATGGAGCACGTACAAATAACAGAACCCCATATGGACATCAAGACCTGCAGCCCTAGTACATATAATGGAGCACGTACAAATAACAGAACCCCATATGGACATCACCAAGTCCTGCAGCCCTAGTCCATATAAAGGAGCACGTACAAATAACAGAACCCCATATGGACATCAAGACCTGCAGCCCTAGTACATATAATGGAGCACGTACAAATAACAGAACCCCATATGGACATCACCAAGTCCTGCAGCCCTAGTCCATATAAAGGAGCACGTACAAATAACAGAACCCCATATGGACATCACCAAGTCCTGCAGCCCTAGTCCATATAAAGGAGCACGTACAAATAACAGAACCCCATATGGACATCACCAAGACCTGCAGCCCTAGTTCATATAAAGGAGCACGTACAAATAACAGAACCCCATATGGACATCACCAAGTCCTGCAGCCCTAGTCCATATAATGGAGCACGTACAAATAACAGAACCCCATATGGACATCACCAAGTCCTGCAGCCCTAGTCCATATAAAGGAGCACGTCCAAATAACAGAACCCCATATGGACATCACCAAGTCCTGCAGCCCTAGTCCATATAAAGGAGCACGTCCAAATAACAGAACCCCATATGGACATCACCAAGTCCTGCAGCCCTAGTCCATATAATGGAGCACGTACAAATAACAGAACCCCATATGGACATGACCAAGACCTGCAGCCCTAGTCCATATAAAGGAGCACGTACAAATAACAGAACCCCATATGGACATCACCAAGACCTGCAGCCCTAGTCCATATAAAGGAGCACGTACAAATAACAGAACCCCATATGGACATCACCAAGACCTGCAGCCCTAGTCCATATAAAGGAGCACGTACAAATAACAGAACCCCATATGGACATCACCAAGTCCTGCAGCCCTAGTCCATATAAAGGAGCACGTACAAATAACAGTACCCCATATGGACATCACCAAGTCCTGCCACCCTAGTCCATATAAAGGAGCACGTACAAATAACAGAACCCCATATGGACATCACCAAGTCCTGCCGCCCTAGTCCATATAAAGGAGCACGTACAAATAACAGAACCCCATATGGACATCACCAAGACCTGCAGCCCTAGTCCATATAAAGGAGCACGTACAAATAACAGAACCCCATATGGACATCACCAAGTCCTGCAGCCCTAGTCCATATAATGGAGCACGTACAAATAACAGAACCCCATATGGACATCACCAAGTCCTGCAGCCCTAGTCCATATAATGGAGCACGTACAAATAACAGAACCCCATATGGACATCACCAAGTACTGCAGCCCTAGTCCATATAATGGAGCACGTACAAATAACAGAACCCCATATGGACATCACCAAGTCCTGCCACCCTAGTCCATATAAAGGAGCACGTACAAATAACAGAACCCCATATGGACATCACCAAGTCCTGCAGCCCTAGTCCATATAAAGGTGCACGTCCAAATAACAGAACCCCATATGGACATCACCAAGTCCTGCAGCCCTAGTCCATATAATGGAGCACGTACAAATAACAGAACCCCATATGGACATCACCAAGTACTGCAGCCCTAGTCCATATAAAGGAGCACGTCCAAATAACAGAACCCCATATGGACAGACTCGATTGTACAATGCAACAACAGCTGTGAAGTGAAACCTGATCAGATTTTCTGTGAAAAGAATTTGTCTGATATGAAAGTGGTAACTTGCCTTCTGGAGAGAAAAGAGGATAACCCTGATAGGAGAGCTAACATGGGCCACTGTATAAAACCACACAAGACCAGACACAGAATAATCCCAAATGGACCTCAGATTACTATAAACTGACTATATCACTGAAAAAAAAAAATGATCCGCCAACTAAACTGTAAATAAAAGCCAGACACTAAGCTCCATGGACCTAGAGAGGAGCAGACAATGAGCAATGACTATACTGTGGTGTCCTAGCGCCAATGGCTGTCCTGTGGCTTCGGACTGCTTTGGGCAGCCTTGCAGCACAACTGCTGGGCCCACTGAAAGACTGATCATTGCATTAATTATGTTTTGCACTTTATTAAGAAAGTAATATATTTTTTTATAATTATCTTGTTGTTATTCTGATTAGAAATGAGCGAAGTTACAGTGATTCAATTCATCATGAATGTCTCGGCTCGGCAGTTGATGACTTTATCCTGCATAACTTAGTTCAGCTTTCAGGTGCTCCGGTGGCTGGAAAAGGTGGATACAGTCCTAGGAGAGAGTCTCCAGCCCACCGGAGCACCTGAAAGCTGAACTAATTTATGCAGGATAAAGTCAGCAACTGCCGAGCCGAGAAGTTCGTGATGAATCGAATCACTGTAAATTCCCTCATCTCTAATTCTGATGTTAAATGTGTTACTGCGCCTTTGCGCCTTTAAGCAGCGGAGAAGTGTACCCCCATAGTAACATGGTTGATAAGGTTAAAAAAAGACCAGAGTCCATCAAGTTCAACCTATAACCCTAATGAGTCCCTACTGAGTTGATCCAGAGGAAGGCAAAAAACCCTCATACTAGAGGTAAAAATTCCTTCCCGACTCCAAATATGGCATCAGAATAAATCTCTGGATCAATGTTCTGTCCCTATAAATATAGTATACATAACCAGTGATGTTATTATTCTCCACAAATGCACCCAGACCCCTTTTGAACTTTTTTACAGAGTTCACCATGGTTCATTTACTCCCCGTGTCTGGCCCAGGAGAAGCTTTCTCCAACCTCGGACAGTGTATAGGATACTGATGCCCTGGCGTCACAAAGTGATAAGGTATTCCCTAACACCCCTGTGGCTACCACAATACTACCATTTAAAAAATACAAAAAGAAGATTGCACCTGTGACCACAAGGGACTCTGGGTATATTTTGTTAAAGTGGGAAACACCTGTGACCCATTACATAGCTGAGGGCATTGTCCACTCTCTTCCTAGTTAACATTTAGGTTACGTTATGGTCACGCCCCCTCAATGCAAGTCTATGGGAGGGGGTGTGACAGCCGTCATTTTTATACTGTCTAGTTTAAGTCCGAACAGTCAAAGAATTAAAAAGCTTTAGTGAATCTGCCCCATTGTGCTCAATATCACCCGAGATTATAGCTGCTGCCAGTGCATGTGGGGGTAATTGAACTATATGAGGCTACTGATGAGGTTATGTCTTCCATTCCCTGCCTGGTAGCAGCAACTACATTTCACCTTTCTAGTGTTCCAATGACACACATTGACTATGCAGGTGTCAGAACTGCTATGCATGTGAATAAACTACATAAATTACTTTACAGTCCCGCACTTCAACAATGAATATAGATGTCATCAGTAGCTGAATGTATAACTACACAAAGTGATAAGAATGTTTTCTTAAATGAAATCCGGTTACACAAGTAAATAAGATAAGGAAAGAAAAAGAACATTTTCCTTACTCTATACATAACCCCTGTAAGCTAAGGTAAGAAAATAAACGCAGGTGGATTGATCTGAGGATATCCGTAGTACAGGAAATTCTAGTATAGATAACATTAGTGCGTTACTAGTTCAGCTGCTATAGGACACAGTACACATATTTATCCAGAGTTAAGAGTCAACTCCCCATATATGTATTTTAAGGATATCTATGTTTCTTCAGTAATATATAGCACTAGTTTTGCTGAGGACGTCTTACAGACTAAAGTTGTATAGCTTTTTCACCTAGCCAAAAATTGGTTGCTATTGCCAGGGAAACTATTGCAGGAGAATAATGAAACATAAAAGAAGAAAAGACGGAGCACTTACCATAACTAACTCTTGCAAAATATTTATTGTAGATGGTGCATTACATAATAAACATCTTATTGTGGGGTTGTGAAGGGGAGATGGGGTTTCACTTGATGACAGCAACAGTTTCAAGCCAGGTGGTATTTCTTCAGGCCCGTGGTGACGTTGTTGGTAAGTATACACTTGGTGCAGGGTGTTACCATGGATTTAAAGTGTGCTTGCCCACGGAATGACGTCGCCATGGGCCTGAAGAAACGTACACTGGTTTGAAACGGATGCTAAGATCCGGTAAAACGCTCATGCATTATCTGCCCTGCACAACCCCACAATAAGATGTTTGTTATGTATGGTTCCATCAGAAGAGTTTGTTATGGTGAGTGCTCCGACTTTTCTTCTTTTATGTTGCATTGTTCATGAACATTCCCCCCCCCCCCTTCCTTACGTGTAGCACCACCTGAAATCTCTAAATTATACTGCCGCTGTTGAACCCCCAGATGGAGGCTGTAGCTGTACCTTTGTGAGGGCTGTGCCAGGTGCAGGTTGTTATACTTTGTATGTATTGGCACCACATGCTTGTGAAGCGGTGGTCTGAATATCTGTGTAAGCTCGGCTAAGAAAGGTAGTGGTGCCATCCTGATAACTTCAGTGGATTTGTTGTGAAGTGCTACTGCCCAAAAACCCATGATACACCACACAAATTAACATACCATTGCTAAAGGAATAGCACTCTACAGACTGTTGTGTTACAGAAATGCTGCAGATTTTAAGTGCAGAAAACCCACAGCATTTACAGTAGTGTCTAAGTGGATGAGATTTCCCCCCCCCCATGCTGCAAAAATGTTCAGGACATGAACCTGCAGTGTGGATTTTAAATCAGCAACATGTCAATTCTTCTGCAGATCTCCTTTATTGACTTCAAAGGGAAAGTCAACATTCACAATAAATCGGCAATTTAGAGGATTTTGCTGTGAAAATGCTGTTTATTCAGAGAAAAATGCGACATACAATTAGTCTTGGATTTAAGAAAATGCTGCAAATTTTTCACTGTGGAAAATACACAGAACTTCCACTGCATGTGGTTGTACCCTATGTTATGGTATGTTCGCAGGATACAGATCCTCTGTGGATCAGTTGTGAAAATGTGAGGTCCAAGACAAAAACTGGAGAGATTTTGTCCATAACAACCAATCAAGGCTTGTTAACCCCTTAAGGACCAAGCCTATTTTCACCTTAAAGGGGTTATCCAGGAAAAAACTTTTTTTTATATATCAACTGGCTCCAGAAAGTTAAACAGATTTGTAAATTACTTCTATTAAAAAATCTTAATCCTTTCAGTACTTATGAGCTTCTGAAGTTTAGGTTGTTCTTTTCTGTCTAAGTAATCTCTGATTACACGTGTCTCGGGAACCGCCCAGTTTAGAAGAGGTTTGCTATGGGAATTTGCTTCTAAACTGGGCGTTTCCCGAGACACGTGTCATCAGAGAGCACTTAGAAAAGAACAACCTTAACTTCAGAAGCTCATAAGTACTGAAAGGATTAAGATTTTTTAATAGAAGTAATTTACAAATCTGTTAACTTTCTGGAACCAGTTGATATATAAAAAAAAAAAGTTTTTTCCTGGAATACCCCTTTAAGGACCAGGCCAATTTTATTTTTGCATTTTCATTTTTTCCTCCTCGCCTTCTAAAATCCATAACTTCATATTTCCATCTACAGACCCATATAAGGGCTTGTTTTTTGCGTGACCAATTGTACTTTGAAATGAAACCTCTGATTTTACCATATAATGTACGGCGAACTCAAAAAAATATTTTTTAGGGAGGAAATTTAAATGAAAACCAAAATTTTGCACAGTTTGGAGGGTTTCGTTTTCACACTGTACAATTTACAGTAAAAATGACATGTTTTCTTTATTCTGTGGGTCAATATGATTAAAATGATACCCATAGCTAGATACTTTTTTTTTTTTTTTAAGTGGTACAAAAATATAAATCTAAAACATTTTGTACAAAATCAGTAATCTAAAATCGCCCTATTTTGACCACCTATAACTTTTTCATTTTTCCGTATATAGGGCAGTATTGAGGGCAAATTTTTTCGCGCCGTCATCTGAACTTTTTATTGATACCACATTTGCATATATAAAACTTATATAATTTTTTATAATTTTTTAAAAAATAAAATGTGACAAAAAAGCAGCATTTTTGGACATTTAATTGTTTATGTCGTTCACCGTACAGATCATTAACATTATATTTTGATAGTTCAGACATTTACGCGCGTGGCAATACCAAATATGTTTATAAAAAAATTATGCTTTTTGGGGGTAAAATGGGAAAAACAGACAATTTTTATTTTTATTGGGGGAGGGGATTTTTCACTTTTTTTAATTTTTTTTTTACTTTTTTCAACTTTTTTTTTTTTTTATACACTTTTTATGTCCCCATAGGGGACAACCTATAGCAATTTGATTGCTAATACTGTGCAGTGCTATGTATAGGACATAGCACTGATCAGTATTATCGGTGATCTTCTGCTCTGGTCTGCTCGATCTCAGACCAGAGGAGGAGATGCCGGGAGACTGCCGGAGCCAGGTGAGGGGACCTCCAGCCGCCATTACAGATGATCGGATCACCGCGGCAGCGCTGCGGGAGATCCGACCATCTATTTTATTATGCGCGTTGCCGCAGATGCCGTGATCTGTACAGATCACGGCATCTGAGGGGTTAATGGCGGACATCCGTGCAATTGCGGATGTTGGCCCTTATCGGCAGGTCCCCAGCTGCTCATAGAGTTCCGATGCTCGCGGTCATACACAGGACGTAAATGTATGTCCTGGTGCGGGAAGTACCGCCAAACCAGGACGTACATTTACGTCCGTTGTAGTTAAGGGGTTAACTTATGAAAGCTGAGCTGTGATTGGTTGCTGTTACAAATTAATCTAATTTTTGTTTTGGACAGATTGATAAATAAGGGCTAATATATTAAAACTAAATTGCTGAAAATCCACAGGGGATCAGAAGGGTGTAGACAATCTTAAATGGGCACATCATTAAAAAAAAATTTGCTATTGCACTCTCTATGGTAAATAAAAAATCTTTCTAATGTACTTTGTTAAAAAAAAAAAAAATCTATGTTTTATTTGTGTTTAAAAAAGCTGCCACTAGGTGTCTCCCTACTTGTCCAGAGCACATTTCCACCTATCTTTTGCACAGACTTTGGACTCCTGCTGGCCTGGCAAAAGTCCAAAATCAGGAAATGCAGTCTGTGCTGAGAGGTGTGTGTGCAGCCTTATCCAACCATAGCTCATCTTACACTGAACTGCTCTGGGCTGTGTGTAGGATGGAAGTTCTCTCTTGTATGGTTTCAGATGATGTCACGCCTGCTGGGGAACGCCCCTTCCCAGTCTGTGAGACTGTGCAGAAAATACAGAGCAATACCAAGGTAGAAAACAAAAAAATAATAAAAATAAAGGCAGGGTATATTCAGACACATTATGGTATATTCAGACACATTAGTTTTATGGCAGACAAATTCCATAAGAAGTCCACAAAAGTCTGCAGCAGAGAATTCTGCAGCTAAGTATCACAGAAGGAGAGTCTTGCCAACAACATGCTTGTTAGTAGATTTTCCCTTAATTCTGACCTCCAAGGGAAGTCATTGGGAAGATGTGACAGATGTTAGTTCCCATTGCATCCACTATGCTGCTACTTTACTCTGTTTTGGATTTTCTGTCCACAAATCTGCAGGAAAGTCCACTGGAATTCCAGTATGTGCCGTACTCTAATTGTTCCAGGACATGGTCACTATTGGCCTTAGCAATGTTTACAAGTTAATCTTTACAAATTTATTAACTAACATGGAGCTGCCTGGGTAGAAGTCTATGTACACACTACAATACCTATATACGTGTAACTATCCTTAATGTGTGTGCATTTATTTATGTCTAGTATCCCTTACACTGAGCAGGGGTCACCTTGAGTCTACATGGCCTATACATTATCCAGCCTCAGACTCTCAACCCCTTCAAAAATCTTTCTTTTCTTACAGTAAAGGGGACAAATCATGACCTCTGATGCCGTCCATTACATCAGTGACCTCTGACTTGTTACAAACAGCGTGTGAGCTCTTAGCCCTGTATAAATTATGTATGCTCACTGCTAGCATTGCCATCACTCAAGTGGAAGACAATAAAGACTAATGTTCCGTTTCCTATAAAAGACTCAATATATAGGTTACTGCCTCCAAGTTTCTTGTGAGTTAGACTGGTAACATCTAAAATAAGACATACTCAGACTTACCCTTCTTTGTGTTTAAAGTGCTTAAAAGCCAAGTTGAGAACTTCCTGTATTAGGGGATCTGGAACTGGGTGAACAGGGATCTGCAGTGTAAGATAAAACAGCTATAAGCAAAAAACAAACATAACTCTGTTCTCTGACAATGCATATTATGGCAGACTAGGGATAGCCTTGGAATATACATATTTTAATCACAAACTTCCTATTTATGGTGACTATGCAGCATACTGGGGGGAGATTTATCAAAATCTGTGCAGAGGAAAGTTGCCGAGTTGCCCATAGCAACAAGATTGCTTCTTTCATTTCTGAAAAGGCCTCTGAGAAATTAAAGAAGCGATCTGATTGGTTGCTATGGGCAACTAGGCAACTTTTCCTCTGGACAGGTTTTGATAAATCTCCGTCACTGTCTCTATATATGGATGCGGCACGGAGCAGAACACTAAACAACATGAGGCAAATGGTTCAGCAAAAAGAAACCTTGTTCATCAGGCGCTGGTCCAAATCCCAGATTAATCTGCTATGTTCTGGTTAGCTATTAATATAAGTAGCTGTTGCCTTTTTACATTTGGGCCAATTCCCATTGCTAACCTTAGGTATGTGTTCTTTCTCCAGCGTTACTGCTTATCCTCCAGCACTACTTCGGTGCTCTGATTACCACGTGACCCCGATCCTGGCAACGCGTCCTTAACGACAGCAGGTTACGTAAGATCTTCACCCCTATTGGCCGGATGGAGTCACGTGGCCTCCGATCACAGTGAGGCGCAGCGATGCGCTCCGCATTGCGATCACTGTAACTAGCTTGACAGCAAAACACTGCTAAGGGACTGTTTACATTTATCTTCAGTGAATTATCTCAGTGAACCTCGCTTCCAAACAGCACTGTCGGTTCACAGTGTAAACAGGCATGCTGTGACCTTTAGTTGTTACGGCTTAATCCTGATGGCTCTGCACATTATATGGTTTTATTGTATGCAAGATACTTATAATATTGTATACTTTTATGAGTTATATGTGGCATTGTAACTCCACCCACTCATACTTTGGTGACCATTTTTTTCCTATAAATATACTGCTTGTGTACTACTCTGTATGCCAATCTGAGGACTGTACCTCTGAAACGCGTCATTGGTCTTATACTAATAAACATAGTGCCTACTGGCACTTGAATGATACTCTGCACTGGACATCGCTTTATTTCTGCTGGGATTTGGAACAATACCTGATGTGCAAGGTTTCTTTTTGCCGAACCATTTGCCTCTCCAGACGGGACTGGGTTATCCTTCTCCTGTGACCTTTCGGGTTTGGCAGTCCCTCCAAAGGAATATTTGGGTATTGATAAGTGCTAATTATTCGATACTAGGTGAGCGGCCATTTTATAGGCCGATGATTGATAACCCCCCCACCTCCACTTGGTGTCCTAGGTAATACAGGAGGTGCGGCCCCCTTTTTTTGCCATTTTATTTTTTAGGTATAACACAGTACGGACAGGACAAGGATTTACCTGTTTGAGGACCTCTACCAAAACTAAACAAAAAATAAAGTCTACAGCCAGGTCTCTTCTTTCAAGTAAGTAGTCTCTTTCTCGCTGCTGTTCGTCTCTGTAAAACAAAGTTCATGTCCTATTGTAAACCAATATGTCAATAATAAAGAGGTATTCTCATCAGAGACAATCCCATAAAATCTGCACCCACTATGGTGGTGAACAGCTAATCACACACGTGCCACTCCTGGCAATGCCAGTGATCAACCTATGAAGGCGCCGTTTTGCTATAACATCATCATTGGATGGCTGAACATCTGCCGGTGTAATAGGGGATGTGCGGCCAATAAATGATGGCAGCAAAGGGTTTTCTAGCAGGATAGCCAAGCTTTGTAATAGGCTCCATAGGCAAGTGCCAATCTATAAGGTCGGTGCTCATTTACAGGACCTATCGGCCCTAAAAAATTTGGAGTCTGCCAGAACTCACAACTACACAAAATAAATTTTTCACACAGAAACTGACCTGCAATGCAGATTTCTCATTTGTGTCCTGAACTATTTGAAGATCTCAAAATCCACAAACAAACCTACTTTTACAAACTACCTGCAAATCTGGCGCAGATTCGTCTGGTGGATTACACTGCAGCAAATCTGTGCATATACCCTTAAAGTATATATATTATAAACAGTATCCATTCACATTCACTAAATGAACTATTTTATTAAAGATTTTGTTTGCTCCATGATAAAAGTATTACCCTTTTGATTTTGTGCTTGACCGAGGCCTGTACTCGTAGGATTCATCTTCAGTTCCATTTTGGCGTTTATACCAGTCGAACAAGGTGCGGAGTAAGGAGGGGAGACAGTGCTCTGCTACAGAGCTCATACAGCTTATCACCTGCAAAGACAAAAATACGAGAACAAGATTTTACATTCAGAAATTACTTACGGTAATAAAACTAAAAAATGGTTTCTGTTGCCCTTGAGATTTCGCTTACTTATCTGGGTTCCTCTAATTCTTTAAGTCAACATGACCATTCCTACGAGATTTACATCACCAAACACTTTACAGGTGGTTTACTCACACATACAAGATTTGCTTATTTGATGTTGTGTTTAATCATTTAGTTTATATTGAAATCTTCAGCATAAAATCTGAAGTCGATCCTGTATGTGTAACTACACCCTAAGGATGGGGGCATGTAGAACCTGCTTTCAACAGTGTTGATCCAATAAATATGAGACATAACCAAGCAGCAAAATTTGGAAACTGACTGCAGACTTGCTAATAGGCACAGGTAATCTGAATCCTGTGACCCAAGTTTGGTTGAAATTGCATTAGAAGCTTTAGACTAGCTCTAAATCTAATATATGGTGGTGGTAAGCAAAAATATGTATTTATAGGAAAATTTGTTAAAAAAAAAAAATATTAAGGGGGATTCCCACTATGAAACTTCCGAAACTCCTAATTATGTCTATAGTTATGGAACCAGCAGAGGTTTTTCTGGCGGACACAACCAGACTGAACGAGTAAGGGACCATGGCTCTGGAGAAATGTTTGTGTGCCAGAGGTGGGACCTGCATCTATTAGACATTTGTTGCATTTCATTAGGATATGCCATAAATGTCAGAGAAAAAAAAATACCCCTATTAGACATATTTTGCTGTACACAAAAACATGTATGTAATATTTATACATAATGAAAGTTAATGGGAAATATATTCTGCTTTATGACATATGACAGAATCCATTTTTTAGCATCTATGCACTTTTTTGCCTTTTCAAGTGTATGATTCGTATATGATAAACATAAACCAAAAAGCAGTGTGAACCTAGGCTGATATCTATAACGGATCACTACATGCAGGGGCTTTAGAGTGATGTGTGGCTCAGAAGTGGGCAGGGTGCATAAGACGGCTTCTTGGCATATAGTTTTTATTTGTGGCAAGCAAATCAATATTTAGTAGATACATTAGACTTTATCAAGTGGCAACAGCTTATCACTGTGCTAATATTTACTCAATCTAACTTATGATAAACATGCTTATTATATTCTAGCACCTAACTCCAAGAAGTACATTAAAAGACTATATAAAAGTACTCACTAGGCCAGGGCTTGACAAATCCTAGGTGACAAGTAGCCATGGCAACTAAGAATATGATTGTGGCGACTAGGTTTTTTCATCCCTCTCCACTCAGCCAGGAGGGCTGGGATGACAATGCAAGGCTGCCTAGGGAAGCTGTCCCAGGCCAGGGCAGGTGGGGCAGTACAGTTATTGCCCGATTGCTGGTGACATCTGGTTAACTGTTCTGTTATAGCCAAGATGTTCAACCTATGGACCTGCAGCTGATGCAAAACCAATACTCCACAACATGTTCATAGCTCCTATAAATTCTCACCCAGCTAACCAAGACTATTGCATGATACTACTACCTAGTCACAGAACCATAGCTAACCTGCCTCTATAATATTGCATAACTAAGCCAGTTTTCCCATTCAGGAGTCTGGGAAAGTTGGGTGACAACTCCTTCATATCCTCCACATGGGTTCTCATCCAACTTCCCTCGATTCCTGCTTGAAAATTCTGCCCAGATACACAGCCATGCTGCATCTGCTTTATATTACTGTGTAAATAAGACAGTTTTACATCCCTATTAATGGGCTGTTTAAAAAAATCCTGGCTCCTATCTTTTTTTTTGCTAGCTCCTGGATTTAAAACAAATTTGTGAAGGCCTGCACTAGGCACACACAAATACAAACCTAAGTGTATGTCCACAATACTAAATAGACACTTCTGGTCCCTTTAAGGCAACACTAAACCTAGAAATGATGGATACTTGCCTGCATACCATTTTACATTTTCTGAGGGTGTCTAAAGCAGACAATCTTGTAGAAATATTGCAGAGAACAGAGGGGTTTACTCTCATAATTTTCTCAATTATTAGCTAAAATGGCTGCTCCAAGAGGACAGGGATTAATTTTACCCTACAAAAGAGGGGGAGGCTCCTGCTGCAGCCAGTTGTCAAATAGCCAGGTACAGTACTGTGAGGAGGCAGAGGGGGGCATGGCTGAGCTACCGAGACACATAGAAAGGGATTCTTTAGATATTGCTAATTTATTTTAATAGGAGATAAAAAGGATCAAATCCACGAAGGAGCTTGGAGAAGGAGTTATTGGGATATTGTTTTATGTTTTGAGCATTTTCAATGTATAGTCTTCCTGTAATGCATGACTAGATAATGCTAAATAACAAATTACAATGTATAATGTGGTATGGTTTAAAAGACTGAAGTTACCTATCTGCCATCAATATCTCTGTCTATTACAACCTATGACTAGGCTGCAATTTAACTCTGAAAACACAATAATAGGTGAAGCTTCATTACAGCTCTTTTTAGGACTTTTTTATGGCCATTTCAAAGTTCAGTGACTCATATATGGGATGGGACAACATTGTCCATGGTAGGATGAAGTGGGGATTATTTATTTATTTTAAAACAGGGCAGTATTTTGATCAGTGTTATGTATTTGTATATCTAAGCAAAACACAGGAGTTGAACCTTCAAAAAAAACTGGAAAGATTGATACCTCTTCTGTGTTGTGTACCCCCTCCTACTTTTTAACTGACGCAAAAACCCTGACCGAAATACTGCCATGTAAAAGTGTCCTTAGAGTGCTTTGTCTTCAAATACAGTGGTCCCTCAAATTACAATATTAATCGGTTCCAGGATGACCATTGTATGTTGAAACCATGGCCGGCATTTATCATTGTAGGTGTAAGTGAAGCATTTATCATTGTAGGTGTAAGTGAAGCATTTTTTTACACCTTTTGTGTGTGTGCTGGTAATGTGTAAGGATCACCAAATTTATTAAATGGTCACAGAGCATTTGATACATTTTGTGCAGGTCACATTTTCTGAAATTTCTCTCGTCACATACACCAAAAAGGTTAGCTAAGTCTGGACTGGTGTAGTTTTAGAGACTTTTCAGTGGCTTTGTGCCTTTTTTGCGCCTTTTCACAAAAAGGCGCAGTTCATAAAACTCTTCCATATTACGTGTATTGGCAAAATCAGTGGATTGCAACTCAAAATCAGCAGAAATGTGTAAACCAAAAGGCGCAAAAAAGGCGCAAATAAACCCTGCTTGCGCCTTTTTTACGCCTTTTGTAGACACAAAAAACAGTCTAAAGACAATTATAAATGTCAGCCCATAACTCTATGGAAACCTGGTAATTGGTTCTGAAGTCACCAAAATCTCATAAAAAAATAGGAAAAGAGAATTAAAGAAAAATAAGCAGATAAAGCAAGTCCTTACATATAAAAGTAAGATAGATCTGCTAGAAGCTGTAAATCACTGTCCATGTAGAGGACAGGAGCTTCTTCAGGGTCCTGTACAGTACACACAGTGTCTCAAAAAAAAAGTAAAATGGAGCCGCCCTTGCTTGGTGTCCAAAGGAGCAGCTGACCCTGGCACAGGTAAAGAGTAGTACAGAACATGAAATACCTCCCTGTACTGTAGGGGGCGCTACCAGACAGGAAATCAGTGCATACGCTTCAGTATTACAGGTGTTTACCAGTGAAAGACCATTCTGATTGGTCAGTTCTTCTGACCATATACATGTTTCGCAGATCTGGACTGTCCGTAGCATTCATTGTATGTTGAGTCTGGTTTCAAGTTACAATGGTTCAGAAAAGACCATCGTATGTTGAAACTATTGTATGTTGAGGCCATTGTAAGTTGAGGGATCACTGTATAGGACTTTTGTAATAAAGTCCTTATTATATCTGATAATCCATTCCTAGTATCTGAACCAGTGCCTCCAGCAGACTTTCTTCTTGATTGGCAAAGGAGTCTCCTGAGTTCCCATACATAACAGGAACTATGCAAAAGAAGCATCTGGTATTGCACTGTTTAAACTACAGGAATGCTCCAGCTTGGTCTTGGTCCTTCGAGGGGGTGTGCAGCACTTCAAATTTGTAAGTTTTAAATATAAATATTACATTTTGTGTCTCTGCTTACTGTAAATAGATCTCATTGAAAGATGGTTCTCACGCTGATAGCCTGTGTTTTACTTTGTAACCGCTGTTGGTGTGGTGTGCACATTTCTGATAGGGTTTAACAGGTTGTCCCACAACTAAATATTACAATTCTTCAATGATTCCCCTGGTATAATTCATAAAGAATGCATCTGTCTATTGCTATTACATACTAGCAAACAAAAATGGTTGTTACTAGCTGGCCGGTACAATCACTCCAGGACTGTTAGCTAGAGAGTAGAGGAGTTGGTGCCAAGCATGTGCGACCACTAACACGTGAGAGGGAATAAAAAGAACGGCAGGGGGCGTTATATCAAGTACTAGCTGAGTACCCGGCGTTGCCCGGTTTTTCCTTCCTAATCCTTGTTGGGGAGGAAAATAAACGAAGGAGGAAGCTTTTGACTTCATATGCAGTACTCATATATTGTTGTCATATCCCAACCCCACATCTCGACCTCCTGACCCGACCTCCTGTCCCCGTCCTCCTATACCCGTACCTCCCGTCCCGTTCTCATATCCCGACCCGCAATATGTGTACCAGGTACTGAAATAGCTCCAGCCGTACGGAAGTTATATGGGAACATACATTTCCCATTGATTTGCATGGGACTTTAAACAAAAACCCTGACCCTCACAAATGTGGGTAGTTAAGGGTTAAATTAATTAAACATAAGCTCCGCCCCTGGCAAATGGGGGTGAGTAAGGGTTAAATCACCTATCCTATGTTTGTTGTTGACATATAAGTAACATGTGTGCCAAGTTTCATGTTAATATCTTTAGCGTTTGGATGTTTTTGTGGAATATACACACACACACATACACACACGCGTTGAGTGTTATATATATATATACACAGATACAGTGGTCCCTCAACATATGATATTAATTGGTTCCAGGAGAACCATCATATGTTGAAACCATCATATGTCGAGTACATATGTCTATGTAAAAATGGTAATTGGTTCTGGGGCCTCGGAACCATTGTATGTTGAATACATATCTCTATGGGAAACTGCTAATTGGTTCTGGGATGACCATTGTATGTGGAGTGTATGGGGAGTGTTTAACAAACCAGGGTGCCTCCAGCTGTTGCACAACTACAACTCCCAGCATGCATGTACAGCCACTTACTGTCTGGGCATGCTGAGAGTTATAGTATTGCAACAGCTGGAGGCACACTGATAGGGAAACATTGATGTATGGGGTGTATAGTGTATATATGTATTGTATGTGATGTGTGACATCGCATACAGTACTGTACAGTTCTTTAAATACCTTCAGGGGGGACAGAATGTCCTCCATTACCATCCTGCCGACTACAGCTCTATAGGAAAGGAAGGGGAGGGCAGCCAGCAGCTCATTGGATGCCTGCAGCAAGATGCTGCAGGCTATTGGCTATGGCTGCACTGGGGGGGGGGGGGGGGGCTTACACGGAGCTCACAGTGGAAGCCTCTGTGAGCTAGCAGGACAGCATGTGAGTAACAGGAGGCAGAACGGGGCACATTAAACAACTATCTGTCAGTTGCTGAATTTGTCAGCGCTGTCAGATAGCTGTTTGTACGATGGCCCCGACACACAGCAGCATCATATGTCGATGCTGCCTTCAACATACGATGGGCTCTGAGAGGCCATCATATGTTGAAATTATCATATGTCGGGGCCATCATAAGTCGGGGGGTCACTGTATATATATATATATATATATATATATATACTAGCTGAGTACAGAGAGAGAGAGAGAGAGAGAGAGAGAGAGAGAGAGAGAGAGAGAGAGAGAAGAGAGGGGAGAGAGAGAGAGGGGGGAGAGAGGGGGGGAGAGAGAGAGAGAGGGGGGGAGAGAGGGGGGAGAGAGAGAGAGGGGGGGGGAGAGAGGGGAGAGAGGGGAGAGAGGGGAGAGAGGGAGAGAGGGAGAGAGAGAGAGAGAGAGAGAGAGAGAGAGAGAGAGAGAGAGGGGGGGGGAGAGAGAGAGAGAGAGAGAGAGAGAGAGAGTTGTATTGCAGCCAGTGGCACAGGGAACATCTCACGAGTAGAAGGAAAAATGGATTCAATAAAATTATAGCAAATTTTGGATGCTAACTTGATGCCATGTGTGAAAAAGCTGAAGTTAAAGAGAGGATGGCTTCTACAAATGGATAATGATCCTAAACACACCTCGAAATCCATGGGGGATTACATCAAGAGGCGTAAACTGAAGGTTTTGCCATGGCCTTCCCAATCTCCTGACCTCAACATAATTGAAAATCTATGGATAGACCTTAAAAGAGCAGTGAGTGACAGACAGCCCAGAAATCTTAAAGAACTGGATGACTTTTGTAAGGAAGAATGGGCAAAGGTACCTGAAACAAGAATTGAAAGACTCTTGGCTGGCTACAAAAAGCGTTTACAAGCTGTGATACTTGCCAAAGGGGGCAGTACAAGATATTAACTCTGCAGGGTGCCCAAACTTTTGCAGATGCCATTTTTTTGTTTTTTGTTATTTTGAAAGTGTAAATGATGGAAATAAAATCTAACTTTTGTTGACATATTATAAGAATGTCTAATCTGTAATTTGATGCCTTTTGGAGATTTTTCCATCTTTCCTTGGCTTCTTTATGCACATTAATACAAATTTTTACCTGGCGTGCCCAAACTTTTGGTAGTGTTTGGAAGTCCCATAGAGAGTAAATGGCGTAGTGGCAGAGAATGAGCACTGTCACTTGATTCACTTGAACCTTACAGATCAGCTAGGTAGCTTCAATCCCTCGAAGTGATAACTTTTTATCTTAAGAGAACACCTTTAGAGTGCATTCACACGTACAGTATCCTACACGTTTGATACGCAGGATTTGAAGCTGCAGATTTCTATGTAAACTAAATATGTGCAGGATACTGAACGTGTGTAAGGTCACATGTGACGTATTTTGCTGCTGCATATTTTCCTACCAATTAACATGAATAGGTAGAAAAATCAGCAGCAGAAAATAAGCAAAATATGTCGCCTCTGACCCTACCCTAAATGTGAATTAAAGGGGTATTCTGGGATTTTGTTTTCATTTGACGATGCTACATCGGCTATAAAGTTAGTGCAGTTTATAATATAGTGCCTTAACATTTTTCATCGTGGTCTCACAATTGTACTATGATTTTTGCCCCAATGTAAATTTTTACAGCATATAAAATGACTGAAGTCTCAGGTTTTCCCAGGTTACAGTGCAGCCCGAGACATTAAATCACTAGTCAGGTGTTCAGAGGGAGGATGTCTTTGCTTCAATGGGTGGAGCGACTGCTGGGTGGGAGGGAGATCATTCTGCAAGAATTGTAGTTTTGCAACAGCTGGAGTTACCCTGCTCAAAAAACACTGTTCTATTGCATGGAAAGGATCAAAAGGTGTGTTTCAATCGGTAGTGTGACATGTGTGGGAGGGAGAAAAGTGACCTCACACTTACAAACAAGGAATTATGGGATTTGCAGTTTGAGGGAACAAACTCCAACAGGAAATAGCCAGTTCACAAAAAGATAGACACAGCTTTATGGTAATCTCACAACATCTAGCCCCAAGACAAGTACAGATCCTTCCTAAGCATGTCCTTTAATTTCTGGCAGTAAGTACTAAAATCACCTTATAATGCATAACCACTTTAAATACAGTGAAACCTCAGAGATGACCCACAAAAAGCAGTCCTGTTTTTGTAGTACTGGACAGAACCTCTTGAATAAATGGAGGGATTACATATTTTAACTTCCCTGCAGCGCCACCACAAAACAGACCCTCTGGAGCAAGAGATGCTCTTTGTAACCGTACCCTGCTCTGGCCAAGCGATGAAGAATCTAAAAGGGAACCCAATTTTATTAACTGAGAATTCTGTAAAAGAAAATGGGTTAATTTAAACTGGAAAACCCATCAACTGGCACTGCTGAACCAACTGAATAGTCTCCACTAAGGAACTTTTCTGGAGAGGGACTAGTTTTTAAATGTGCTCAATGAATTATTACCTTGCGACTTCACAAGTGAAGCTTTATAAAAAACAAAACGTTACACAGCATTATACGGCTGACTAGCATAGGAAAGTGAAGCCTGGTGCACAGGCAGCTGCAGAGACGTCATGTTCTTCACCACATTCTTTTTTTAATTTGTATTTAGGAGCAGAGAAGCGTAAAAGCCGACTGCTGAGTGATGCATTCCAGGCTCCCGGCCGCCATAAACAGTTAATACTTCTCCTCCACTTCATTACATGAAGATAACTCTAGTTAATATCTATATCTACTAGAAGATGCTGGCAGCAGTCTAAACAAATGTTTAATTGGCACTCCGCATCTGAAAATGTTTAGGGGAAACGGTTAAGAAAATGAGCCAAGTCAAAGCGGACGGGCCAACAATGATCCTCCTCCTCATTACTGCTAGCTCAGCTTGGCAAAGTCACAGCTCACAAAGCCATACCAAACAAATCCCGCAGCCCGGACGGTCAGGATAATTGAGAAAACCAAAGCCACTTTGTTGAAAAAAGGAAAGTAATGACATTCCTGAACAAACTTTTATTGGAACCTTTACTAATAGATACCAGGCACGTGTCTGCAGCTCCGCGTGTAAGGAGAGTAGAGGGATGGCACTGCACAGTGAAAACAGGTGGCATTATCAAAATTGCAAAAAACATTGCCTAAATGGTGGTTCAAGACAATCATGCTCCAAAACTGCACCAATCGGACTCCTATGCCATTTCTCTGGAGCATCTAAAAAAGCTTCCTTTCTAAACTTTTTTTTTAAGAGGCTGTAAGCTGCAAAATGAGGAGATCGAGTAACACTGATAAAAGATCAAAATCAAGCTTTGGGGTGGTACAGCAGGTGTTCAGATGTTCCTATTTACAGTCTGGGTCATATCTGTCTGAATTACTAAAGAACCGATTACAGAAACCTTAAGTAAAACGTAAAGCAAGTTTTCACAAGTCACGAGAGATGTTAGAAGGTTGTATCAGGGTGGGGTCTGGGTGCAGAGACTCCCACCGATTGTTAGATTCAAGAAGCAGAAGCATTCGGCCGCACATACTGTGCACTTTGGGAAGCTAAAAGAGAACAGTATATGGAACGGCAGGAAGTCTCAGGCTTGCATTGTAAATCCATATACTGCCTGCTTCAGCTTCCTGTAGTGTATAGATCAGAAATTAAGGGGCACAGTGAATGCAGCCAAGTGCTTTTGCCCCTTCAGTTTAGCAATCTCGGCAATCACACAGGGAATGCCGGCACGTCAGGACGTACAGATGGACCGCAAAAGTCATCAGGGGGCTGGCTTGTGAGGAAATACAAGAAATAGCTAAGCCCCCTGATACCAGCTGCCTCCTCGAGAAGCAAAGGATTGGGAGACGAATGTCATCAGGACCTGAAAGGAAACACTAGACCTGGGGGGGGGGGGGGAACCATATAATGATGAAAAAGAAGATGATCCATGGCAGAGCTGTATAGCAAGTAAATGTAAAACTAGCATAATTCTTCATAATGGGAAGGATAACTCAAAGTTAGTTAAGCTCGGAATACCCCTTTAAACTTTCTGTAGTGACTGAGGCTAAAGAAGAAGCTGGGCAAGTGCACCCATTTCAGGTCTACAATAGGAGCTTGAATACACCTGTGGAAAGGACCTCAGGAAACTATTCTACATGATTATGTCTGGTGTTTTTTCCCAGGCTTGTCTAGGACATGAGCAAGGCCACAAAAAAAAAAAAAAAGAAAGGAAGGAAGAAAAAGAAAAAAAGAAAATAAATCCAAGCAAGATAAAAAAAAAAACAGAACCACCAAAAAATGCCACAAACTGAGGAGGAGGCTTTATAGCTTCATGTGCTGGACCTCTTTGCAGCCGTTCTTCCTTATAGCTTAGGCTAGGTTGTTGCGCTCCATGCTAACAGCAGAACAATGAAAACAGCAGTGCAGCCGGATCACTTACACACAGAACACAATGGCTTGTGACTTCTTATTTTCTCCCTTTTCTCCTCTTCATGCACATCTTACAAAATAAAGGCCAAAAAACCCTCAGCTGCACTACGCATGGCTGCAGTATCACACTGGTGGGTCCCAACTCTTACCTGGTCAAACTGAAGATCTTCACCTCTTTGAAGAGACCTTGAGAGGAGCTTCTCCTGTGAACAGAAAAAGGTCAGGATTTAAATCTGCAGTGAATGAGAAACACCATTATAAATCTAAAGAAGATTTGCTAAGTTTTGGCTTGTCAGTGTTTGAGTGCTGACACTCCTACCAATCAGGAGAACAAGCGGGTAGAAGCGCACGGTAGCGCACTTTACTTTCAGGCTCTCGGTGATCTTTGTCCTGCTGATCCATTATAAGTCTATGGGGCTGAGAGACAGGGATAGATACCGCACGCGCCTACCCACTAGTTCTCCTAATCAGTAGGGGTGTCGGCTCTAACATTCTGACTTTTGGCATGTCTCTGTCTGCAGGAAAACCACCTTTTCTTGCACAAATATATAAGCTTTTTTGTTATAAGGCAAATGATGCTCAAAGACTCAGGAGGCATACCCCAGCATCTAGGTAAGTCCAGACCATCCTCGCTTTATCTAGTTTCCATATGGAAAATCCGCAGCAAATACATATGTGAACCTACTCTTTGCATGCATTAAAGCTATGAACATATTATAGAGTTCTTCACAAGTATACAAGCCCCCACAAACACTGCATTATTTCCCATATATCCATCCTCGAGAACCTACAGTAACTGTTCCCAAAATAGACGTGTAATATACACCTTGTTGTGCTACATAAAAATCTTATACTCAAACGTAGAATTAATGGGTGGTTCTACATAAACCACTATAGACTCAGAAATAACATCCAGCATAAAAATGACAAAAAAGGAGAGAAGTCCTCCGGATGTGCCTAAAATATAACTTTTACTTCATATATTAAAATATATTGATTCTAATAGGTGTATGATATTGATGTTGCCGGTGGCAAAATAAAGAGATAATTAATGTGCTGTTATCCTGACGCCATCTGACGCCATCTCCTCGCTGGAACCTGCAAGAGAGCCGGTAATCCCCGACTCCCTGCTGTTTGCAGGTGTCTCACGTCGTACTTCTGTTTATCCCCGGAAACCGTGGATCGCAAGTGATCGAAACAGACAGTGGATATATGCCATTCTTTTCCTTACAGGCTATGCTTTGAGCGAAATATACCTGGGACATGATGTGCTATTTCTAAATCCACTGCATATACCTCTTTTTGCAACATTTGGAAGTGATTTTTTCCTTTCTAGGACCTGATTGCAACTGTGATAACTTTAAACAAATATTGTTATATGCTTCATGGTACCTAGATAGTTGCGATTACTTGATAACTGTATATAGATTGCCTCCCTGATGACATCACCGCGACAGGTGATAGAAACGCGTTGGCAGTATTTATATTGGCGTTACTAATATTGTATTTTATCAGTGATAGTGCTGTTAGAAGACTGGCTGGGCAAAGCCACTTCTTGGATAGCAGCACATTAATTATCTCTTTATTTTGCCACCGGCAACATCAATACCATACACCTATTAGAATCAATATATTTTAATATATGAAGTAAAAGTTATATTTTAGGCACATCCGGAGGACTTCTCTCCTTTTTTGTCATCTACATAAAAATCTTATTAGAAAATAGCATAGGAAATAAGGAATCACTCCTTAAAGGGGTACTCCGGCCCCAAGACATCTTATCCCCTAAGGGGATAAGGTGTCTCGTTGCAGGGGTCCCGCTGCTGCTATCTCGCATGCAGCACCAACCTCTGGGATCTGCACGCAGCGCTGCAGCCTTGGAGTCTGCCGGGTGATGACTACAGGGCCGGAGTATCGTAACATCACTACTCCACTCCAGTGTGACATCACGCCACGCCCCCACAATGCAAGTCTATGGGAGGGGGTGTGACAGCCATCACGCCCCCTACCATAGACTTGCATTGCAGGGGCGGGGCGTGACGTCACACGGGAGCAGAGTATGGATGTCAGAATACTTCGGCCCCATAGTCTACGAGGCTGCAGCGTTGCATGCAGCTCCAAGAGGTTGGTGCAGCATGTGAGATAGCGGGGGTCCCCAGCAGCAGGACCCCCGCAACCAGACATCTTATCCCATATCCTTTGGCTGTCCGGGCATGCTGGGAGTTGTAGTTTTGTAACAGCTGAAGGCACTCTGGTTGGGAAACACTGGTATAGGTTATGGTGCAACATTCCGGGTGTTGGAGGATTGGTTGGATAAATACCGGCCATTGCATGGCCGGTATTTTTAATATAAAAATACCGATAGGATGACCAAAATCCCGGCTGTGCTGGTAAAATACTGGCCAGGTGGCAACCCTATCTACAAGTAAAAGTTTAGACGTTTACGATGAATATAACGGTAACAAATCCTCTAAGACCACATGTTGTTATCTCCGCCTGAACACACAGGATAACCATATCCGTCTCTCCCCACATGGAATAGACTACATAACCAGCATGGAAAGAAACTGCAAAGTAATGTTATGGGTAAGTGACACGTCCTGATAATGGATGTATAAAAAGGAAAGCACAGTGAAGTCACAAAGGCTAAGAAAGACCCAAGTACAATGGAGAACTCTGAGCCAGTTAGTAAATAAAAGAGAACAATGGAATATACTGGAAAGGTTATATATTAGATCATCAATCCCAGGGCTTCATGGGAAAATAAGTCTAGCGGCATACAAATTAAAGTTGGATAGCTCAATAACTGGTCATGCATGTTCTTAATATTGCTCTGTATGTAGTAGATACCAGTTTATGTAGCGTTTAGAAGATCTTTAAAGGGGTGTGACGTCACGCCCCCGTGTGATGTCACGCTCCGCCCTCAATGCAAGCCTACGGGAGGGGGCGTGATAGCAGTCATGCCCCCCTCCCGTAGGCTTGCATTGAGGAGCGGAGCGTGACATCACACGGGGGCGGGGGCGTCACACGCCGCCCGCCCTGTGGTTGCCGGTAATCAGTACCGGAGCGAACACGCTACGGGGACTGATTAAAAACGGGGTGCCACATGCAAGATCACGGGGGTCCTCAGCGGCAGGACTCCCGCGATCAGGCATCTTATCCCCTATCCTTTGGATAGGGGATAAGATGTGTAAGCACCGGAGTACCCCTTTAAGGTAGTAAATAGGAATGTAACAGATTTCCAAGCATTGACTAGAGGTAAAAAAAACAATGTGAATATAAGTGCATGAATGAGAATGAACAAGCAAATAGAATTTACATCCTTTTAAATCTCATGGGCAAGAAATTTAGTGCAGTCTGTAGGTATACAGATCAATACATACAGTCATGGCCGTAAATGTTGGCACCCCTGAAATTTTTCTAGAAAATGAAGTATTTCTCACAGAAAAGGATTACCATAACACGTTTTACTATACACATGTTTATTCCCTTTGTGTGTATTGGAACTACCATAAATCAAAAAAGGGAGGAAAAAAAGCTAATTGGACATAATGTCACACCAAACTCCAAAAATGGTCTGGACTAACTTATTGGCACCCTTTCAAAATTGTGGAAAAATAAGATTGTTTCAAGCATGTGATGCTCCATTAAACTCATCTGGGGTAAGTACCAGGTGTGGGCAATATAAAAATCACACCGCAGCAGATAAAAAGGAGAGAAGTTCACTTAGTATTTGCATTGTGTGTCTGTGTGTGCCACACTAAGCATGGACAACAGAAAGAGGAGAAGAGAACTGTCTGAGGACTTGAGAACCAAAATTGTGGAAAAATATCAACAATCTCAAGGTTGAAATAAAACGTGTATAGCAAAACGTGTTACTGCAATCCTTTTTAGGGAGATATACTTAATTTTCTAGAAAAATTTCACGGGTGCCAACATTTACGGCCATGACTGTACCACTGTAGGGATGGTATATTCACCCCTTTATCCCTTACACTATCTATAAATGTACGGTATTTTTGTTTCTATAATGCTAGCATTTTCCACAGTATTCTTTAGACGTTTATCAGCCCCAGTCCACACAATCTCTTCACTTCCCCAATTTATATGTACACATTCACCTTGGGAACTATTACATAGGTTGGTTCATCATAAAGACAAATGCAGTGGATCAGGTTGTGTTTTTGGCATACAATGATGCTAGTGGGCACACTGCTGACCATTCTATAATTATATTCTATACTTTTTTAAAAAAAAATTTATGACCTAGGATAGGCCACCAATATCTTATCAGTGGGAGCAATTTTCATAGCTGGGTCATCCACATATACAGAAACTGAAGCTAGAAGCAGACAACTAACTACATGTGTTATGTCTGTGCTGGGTTCTGGCAGTATGGCTCCCATTAAATGAAATCTAAGCTGCAGTACCTCAGCACCACCACTATACAATGTATGGAGCTGTCTGCTTTCAGCTTTGCTCACTGTGTACATGGGCACCATGGCGGAATGGTCCATTATGAAACCACTTGGAATATTGAATTTAAAAAAACATAGCGCGAGTACAAAAAAAAAGAAACAAGCTGTGTAGGAGTATGAACAACACAAAACTGTGTAGGAGTATTTAGAGTTGAGCGATCTTACAGTAAATTGGCTCGTAGCTCGGCTGTTGATTACTTTAGTCTGAATAAATGAGTTCAGCTTTCATAGGGCTCCAGTTGCCTGGAAAAGGTGGTAAAGACCTAGGAGACCTAAGACCGTTATCCCAGACTTTTCCAGGCAACCAGAGCCCTTGGAAAGCTGAACTAATTTATTATTAAAATAAAATAAAATAATCAACAGCCGAGCTGCGAGGATCGCTATGAGCCAATTTACTGTAAGTACGCTCAGCTCTAGGAGTATTAACACAAAACTGTGTAGGAGGGAACAGATGCCATCGGTTGAGTCCCTCAAACCAAACAAAAAGAATATGGGCCAGTGCTGAATGATAAGGAAGTTTGCCATAAATCTAAGTGATGACCAAATACAGAGTAACCAGGTAATACTGCAAGTAAAATAAACTGTAATAACATATTATCCTACCATAGTCATGACTGTTCATAGCGCTAGCAGAACAGCAAAAACAACGCCACTGTCTGAATACCCATAAGCCTGGAGGTCATCCCTGCCAGAGACTGCACTGCTAAAAAGAATAACCTGCTGTCTCTGCACTGCTGCACAGTAACCATATCATTTTACCAGGCCAGCAATATAGCTGCAATGCTAACAATACTAAAAATAAACAGATATTGGATTTTTCTGCTTTTACCTTGTGACGTACGCGCATACAAAGTCTGCATAGCCTGAAGGTTGAGAACATTCATAGGCAAATGCTGGTATATTAAAATTTCAGAATTTCCAGGAGGATTGAAACAATGAAAATGCGTAAGCATCCCTCCTTTCATTGAGTGCTGGAGAATAGCTTTATGTTCTGGAGGAGACATGCGGAAAGCTTTAGACATAACAGCTCACTATGATGAGTCCCCACTGATCCCTTCCCACCTCACGCTCCATCGTACCTCCAGCCTTAGGCACGAATATAAAGTGCTGTGTGACCACAATTGGACGTCATACATTTTATTGCATGTCCCCAGTAGAATGGTGGCCAGAACCTGAACACACAAAGAATAACTCTGCCCACTTATCTGGAGCAAGAATAGGTTGTCAGCAGAGGATCACATACTCTCAACATGTACCGTATTTTTCCCCGTATAAGACGCACTTTTTTCTCCCCCACTGGGGGGGGGGGGTGCGTCTTATAGGGCAAATATACATTAAAGCCTGTCCTATCACACCGGTCCCTGCGGTAATCAACGGCCGGGACCCACGGCTAATACAGGACATCACCGATTGCGGAGATGCCCTGTATTAACCCTTCAGACGCGGCGATCAAAGCTGACTGCCGCATCTGAAGCGAAAGTGACACTAACCCGGCTGCTCAGTCTGGCTGTTAGGGACCGCCGCAGTGAAATCGTGGCATCCCGAACAGCTTACAGGACACCGGGAGGGACCTTACTTGCCTCCTCTGTGTCTGCTCTGTGCCGGGATCCCCTGCATGGCCGGCGCTCTCCGTCGTCATCACGCCGTCCTGTCATCCAATAGGAGCGGCGTGCGTAGCGACATGATGGTGGCGACGGAGAGCGAGGATACCCGGCAGCAGAGACGTTCCAGAGCGACGGGGACACCCCGCAGTGCAGCTTATATGGCGAAAAATACGGTAATTCTAATTGAAATAAGAAAAGACTTACTCTACTTTTATATAACGTTCACCAATGACAAATCTAGCCATAACAGGATCGGTCAAGAGTAGACAAAGGAAAATGTCTTTGCCTTGCCTTCAGAATAAAAGGTTATATACAAGTTACACTACCTGGGAATAGGGACAGACACTCTTCATGGAAGACATTGCTGTAATAGGTTGGCATGCCCATTTTTTCAGACGTCCTAAAGTCTATACAGTATAAGGCTCCGTGCATAGTGCCTTTGGCATCTTCTTTGGAGGTATACCCTGTTTCCCCGAAAATACACCCTACCCCAAAAATAAGCCCTAGCTGGATTATCGGGGTGTCTTCAACCCACACAAGTGGCTCAGGTAGTGCAGCTCATGCAGGATGGCACATTAATGAGAGCTGTGGCATGAAGGTTTGCTGTGTCTGTCGGGGTAGTGTCCAGACCATGGAGGCGCTACCATAAGACAGGCCAGTACATCAGGAGACGTGGAGGAGGCCGTAGAAGGGCAACAAACCAGCAGCAAGACCACTACCTCTGCCTTTGTGCAAGGAGGAGCACGAGGAGCACTGCCAGAGCCCTGAAAAATTACCTCCACTCGTGTCCACTCAAATGGTCAAACAGACTCCATGAGGATGTTAAGAGAGCCCGACGTCCACAGGTGGGGGTTGTGCTTACAGCCCAACATCGTGCAGGAGGTTTGGCATTTGGCAGAGAACACCAAGTTTGGCAAATATGCCACTGGTGCCCTGTGCTCTTCACAGATGAAAGCAGGTTCACACTGAGCACATGTGACAAACATGACAGAGTCTGGAGACGCCATGGAGAATGTTCTGCTGCCTACAACATCCTCCAGCATGACCGGTTTGTGGTGGGTCAGTAATGGTGTGGGGTGGCATTTCTTTGGGGTGCCGCACAGCCCTCCATGTGCTTGCCAGAGGTAGCCTGACTGCCATTAGGTACCGAGATTAGATCCTCAGACCCCTTATGAGACCACATGCTGGTGCAGTTGGCCCTGGGTTCCTCCTAATGCAAGACAATGCTAGACCTCATGTGGCTGGAGTGTGTCAGCAGTTCCTGCAAGAGGAAGGCATGATGTTATGGATTGGCCCGCCTGTTCCCCAGACCTGAACCCGATTGAGCACATCTGGGACATCATGTCTTGCTCCATCTACCAACGCTAAGTTACACCACAGACTGTCCAGGATGCTTTAGTCCAGATCTGGAACGACGCCCCTCAGGAGACCATGCAGCGTTGTAGGGAGGTCATACGGGCACGTGGAGGCCACACACACTACTGAGCTTCATTTTGACTTGTTTTAAGAACATTACATCAAAGTTGGATCAGCCTGTAGTGTGGTTTTCCACTTTGATTTTGAGTGTGACTCCATATCCAGACCTCCAGGGGTTGATAAATTTGATTTCCATTGATAATTTTTGTGTGATTTTGTGGTCAGCACATTCAACTATGTAAAGATGAAAGTCTTTCAACAATTAGTTAATTCAGATCTAGGATGTGTTTTTGTAGTGTTCCCTTTATTTTTTATAGCAGTGTATATAGACATACAGTCATGGCCGTAAATGTTGGCATCCCTGAAATGTTTCAAGAAAATGAAGTATTTCTCTGTGGACAAAGGCAAATCTAGATCTCTGGAGATGCACTTGTAACCTTGAGATTGTTGATATTTTCCCACAATTTTGGTTCTCAAGTCCTCAGACAGTTCTCTTCTCCTATTTATGTTTTCCATGCTTAGTACTGTATAGCACACACAGACACACAATGCAAAGACTAAGTGAACTTCTCTCCTTTTTATCTGTTTTCAGGTGTGATTTTTATGTTGCCCACACCTGTTACTTGCCCAAGGTGAGTTTAAAGGAGCATCACATGCTTGAAACAATCTTATTTTTCCCCAATTTTGAAAGGGTGCCAATAATTCTGTCTAGCCCATTTTTGGAGTTTGGTTTGAGATTATGTTCAATTTGCTTTTTTTCCTCCCTTTTTTGGTTTAGTTCCAAAGGGAATAAACATGTGTATAGCAAAACATGTGTTACTGCAATCCTTTTCTGTGAGATATACTTCATTTTCTTGAAAAATTTCAGGGGTGCCAACATTCACGGCCATGACTGTAAATAGTGAGGCCTAAAGACCACTCTTTCAGAAGAACGGAGCCCTACAAATTCCTTGTAAAACTAGGGTCTTTCCTATAACACACAACATATGGAGCTCTGACACAAATAGCACAAAGACAATTTTTACACTCTTTTTGGTGCACATTTGCCACGTGTTGTGAAATTCCCAGGGTAAACGGTATAGATATCCATAAAACCCATTACCTCAAAGTGGCTAGAAGAAAGTCATTTTGGCCTATACAAGTGTGGTGGTTTCCAGTGGTGTTTATAGACTGCATAATGCCATAGAGCTGCATAAAAATAAATAAAAAGTATACAATGCAGCGTACTATTTTTTTCTTTTTAGATGGGAGTCTATGCATGATGGATGCTACTAGAAAGTTGCATGTGTCATTATTACATCTACCTGCTATCATCGTATGCACATGGTAGAGGATCTTTGCTCTTAAAAAGCTGTCTTTTATGTTGACGTGAATGAGCCCTATATTAACTGTAGAGCATCTCCTTCCTGCTAGAACAATCTAACCCACAAGGTCAAGTAGTCTGAATGCTATAATGCACTTCCAGGGGCTTAACAAGTTATTAGCAATTTTGTGGTTCTCATATTGATTGTCATTAGGTATGGGAACAAGGATATCTGCTCGGGATTTTTGCATAAGGATGCTAAGTAGATCAATTTATACTTGTGCCAGGAAATCTATCTAAAATCTTGAAGCAATGTTTCCTTCAGGCCTAAGTAAACAAAAAGGGAAATGACTAAAGTTTACAAGAAGCTGACAAAATACTCATACAGTCCATATACTTGCACATCATACAAGACGGTAATAATATTACATACACTAGATGCAATAATGATGGCAGTGTCATTCCTCGCCATTACACACAAGGATCCCCATTAAGTGTGCGCACAATATGAAGGCTATCAATGAGAACAAAGAAAAACCACTAACTCCAACTTAAGATGGATTGATAAATAAATGAGAAATAAAACACAGGAAGGCTGACATTTCCCTAGAGTTGTCTTTAAGGAAGGGCTGAGATAATGTGCTTGCATCAGAGGAAACAAAAGGCTGCATTACTTGTCTAATGTGCTGTGTGCTGAACACAACCCGCAGCTCAAGGGATCTATTAGATATTGTTTATACAGCAGGATCAAGCGTGCAGAGGTAGGCTATCGAAAAATCCTGCTCTGGCTATATAATGAAGCATTAATGACCGCTCACAGCCTAACCTCCAAACCGGGGAATCGGCAGATGCATCCATCACCATTCTCTGTTTTACTGTCACAGCAACGCACAAGACAGATTGTTATGGTGCCATTGCCGGAAAATTGTGGCCATCAAACTGAACTAGCTATTCTGACCCTTTACTATTCTATTATGTCCATTTACCCTAGATTAACAGAAAAGACTAAGGGTGGATTCACATGCAGAAGAATGTTGATCCAGAAATAGTTTGGAATGAAAATCCGTTCCATCTGAATGGGGTTGTTTCGGCAGCAAGTGTATGGATATCTGCAATTCTTATTCCCATGAATGGGACAGAAAAAGAAAGCTGCAAAAGAAAAGTAAATCTTCGTGACTTTTTGGACTACAGACTCCTTTTTAGGGTATGTTCACATGTTAACAACTCGCTCCAAATTTTCTGCTACAAGTTTCACCACCATTCACTTTAATGGAAATCTGAAAATCTGCAGATTTTCAGTGGACCCATATAAGTGACTGTACCCTTAAAAGGAGAGCTCCAGCAAAAATTAACTCATCCCCTATCCACAGGATAGGAGATAAGTAACTGATCGTGGGGGGTTCAGACCCTCTGGCTCTTTCAGTGAGGAGCGCGTGTTATCTACCAGTAGATGGCACGTGGTCCATTTAATTCTATGGGAGCGCCAATGATGTCTAAGTGCTGTACTTGGGTCTTTTCAGCACTCCCATAGAAATCAATTGAGGGAGTGCTGTCTGCCACGCATGCTCTTCACTGTCAGCCAAGTCCCATTCCGGAGATTGCAGGGGGTCCCAGCAGCCGGATAAGCTCCTGTGTATAAGGAATACGTGTTCTCCTTTAAGAAGTGCTGGAGGGTAATAACCGCGCAGCAAACCAGATATATCCCAAATCCCAATCTTGAGTTTAGACCTGGCACCAAGTAGAACAATTGTGTTGGAATTACTCTTTAAATGCAAGAAGTTTTGCCTCAAAATTGGCATCTCTAACCTGATCTGGTCTTACTTGCACATGTATAGTTAACCAAGACTGTCACGTAGGTGTCACTGTCATTCTATAAAACTTTTAACATGACACAGAGACTTGTCAAACGTTTTGATCTGTGAGGGTGTGGGTGCTCCGAGCCGAGAGAAGCGGGATGAATGGCGGCCAAGAGGACACTCTTTAGGCCTCTGACCGGAGAATGGGGACCTATGGATCGGTGTTACATATGAACTGGGAACCTTCCTAGTTTGTACAGCAAACGCAATGTGAAAACGTCACTCTGGCTATTAGCACTTTACTACAGTTATTAACTTGTTGGACAAGGTTCAGCTATTTACTCTGTTGCCAGGGCAAGTCTCCTGATAACAGGGCTAGAGAGGCCAAGGAGGATGTAACTAGACTTGTGGGGATTGTCTTATTTACAGACATCAGCACAGCTCCCATTGTTTGTTTTGTGCACTTATTGGCCTACTTCTAGGAACCAACAATGTCTTTATAGTGGTGTTTCCCAACCTGGGTGCCTCCAGATGCTGCAAAATGTCTGTCTGGGCAACTGGGAGTTGTAGATTTGCAAATGCTGGTGGGACCCTGGTTGGGAAACCCTGTGTTATAAGATAAGCCAGGTAACTGGTAAAAGCTCAGTCCCCTCAACTAGATCCTTTTGTATACAGATGGGAGCACGATGCCTTTTTTACACAGGCCAGTCAATAGCAATCGGCACCACAATCTCACCAGCACACTGAACACATTCAGAGAGGGGATCAAAAGAACACTATGGGGTGCAATAACAATATGGAATCACTGGTGTATTTATTCATTTATTTTTAAATAAAAAAAATGGTTAACTGTTAAACTACAATAATTTATTATATAAAGATAAATTGTGTAAATAGTCTAGGTTTCCAAAGAGGCAACTTTTTATTTAAAGCATTTCTGTAGTTTGCAAAAACTTTTTATATAATGTAATATACATCGGTTTAAAAAAAATCTGTATATTTTGGAGTGAAAAAATTCTGCCCCTGCAGCTACTGCCTGTGTGTCTCTGTGTGGAGACAAAATACAGTGTGAGCTGGGAGCATGTTAGAGACCCACTGTACAGAGCCCTGCTTGTCCTCAGTGCACAGGGCCCTGCTTGTCCCCCAAGTGCACAGAGCCCTGCTTGTCCCCCAAGTGCACAGAGCCCTGCTTGTCCCCAAGTGCACAGGGCCCTGCTTGTCCCCAAGTGCACAGGGCCCTGCTTGTCCCCAAGTGCACAGGGCCCTGCTTGTCCCCAAGTGCACAGGGCCCTGCTTGTCCCCAAGTGCACAGGGCCCTGCTTGTCCCCAAGTGCACAGGGCCCTGCTTGTCCCCAAGTGCACAGGGCCCTGCTTGTCCCCAAGTGCACAGGGCCCTGCTTGTCCCCAAGTGCACAGGGCCCTGCTTGTCCCCAAGTGCACAGGGCCCTGCGTGTCCCCAAGTGCACAGGGCCCTGCGTGTCCCCAAGTGCACAGGGCCCTGCGTGTCCCCAGTGCACAGGGCCCTGCGTGTCCCCAGTGCACAGGGCCCTGCGTGTCCCCAGTGCACAGGGCCCTGCGTGTCCTCAGTGCACAGGGCCCTGCGTGTCCTCAGTGCACAGGGCCCTGCGTGTCCTCAGTGCACAGGGCCCTGCGTGTCCTCAGTGCACAGGGCCCTGCGTGTCCTCAGTGCACAGGGCCCTGCGTGTCCTCAGTGCACAGGGCCCTGCGTGTCCTCAGTGCACAGGGCCCTGCGTGTCCTCAGTGCACAGGGCCCTGCGTGTCCTCAGTGCACAGGGCCCTGCTTGTCCTCAGTGCACAGGGCCCTGCTTGTCCTCAGTGCACAGGGCCCTGCTTGTCCTCAGTGCACAGGGCCCTGCTTGTCCTCAGTGCACAGGGCCCTGCTTGTCCTCAGTGCACAGGGCCCTGCTTGTCCTCAGTGCACAGGGCCCTGCTTGTCCTCAGTGCACAGGGCCCTGCTTGTCCTCAGTGCACAGGGCCCTGCTTGTCCTCAGTGCACAGGGCCCTGCTTGTCCTCAGTGCACAGGGCCCTGCTTGTCCTCAGTGCACAGGGCCCTGCTTGTCCTCAGTGCACAGGGCCCTGCTTGTCCTC
Organism: Hyla sarda; assembly: GCF_029499605.1. Lineage (NCBI taxonomy): Eukaryota > Metazoa > Chordata > Amphibia > Anura > Hylidae > Hyla > Hyla sarda. The sequence continues at coordinate 91,761,410 of NC_079189.1, forward strand.
AGTGCACAGGGCCCTGCTTGTCCTCAGTGCACAGGGCCCTGCTTGTCCTCAGTGCACAGGGCCCTGCTTGTCCTCAGTGCACAGGGCCCTGCTTGTCCTCAGTGCACAGGGCCCTGCTTGTCCTCAGTGCACAGGGCCCTGCTTGTCCTCAGTGCACAGGGCCCTGCTTGTCCTCAGTGCACAGAGCCCTGCTTGTCCTCAGTGCACAGAGCCCTGCTTGTGCACCTACACTTCCTGTATTTTGTCTCTGCACAAAGACACAGCTGCAGGGACAAGACAAAAAATTTTCACCCAAAAATATAAAAAAAAAAATTTAAACCATTTTATATTACAAATATACATATGTTATCTTCATTATATCGATGAAACATTTTTACAAATGACACTTCAAAAGGTTTTAAGAATTTAACCAATATCCGAAAGTTTCCAAAAATGAGGCAGGAACTTCTTGGTCCTACGAAGAAATTATGTCTGAATAGAATGTGAAGCAAAACTATAATCTCATAACATGTACAATATGTCAGACGATGGTCAATAATGCAATGTAGATAACAAAATGAAGAAAAACAACTTCACCCTAGGATACTATTAAAGGATAGTTATCCTCCTAAATACAATGTCCTCCAAAACTGTAATCTCATCACGTGAAGGATAAACCAGACAATGGTGGAAATATAGATATCAGAGGATCTCCGAAAATGAATTAAAGGAGTACTCCGCTGGAAAACTTTTTTTTTTTTCTTATCAACTGCTGCCAGGAAGTTAAACAGATTTGTAAATTACTTCTATTAAAAAATCTTAATCCCTCCAGTACTTATTGGTGGCTGTATACTATAGAGGAAATCTGGATTTCTTTTCTGTCACGACCAAAGTGCTCTCTTCTGACACCTCTGTCTATGTCAGGAATTGTTGAGAGCAGGGGGAAAAAAAAAAACATAGCAAATATATGCTGCTCTGACAAGTTCCTAAAATGGACAGGTGTCAGCAGAGAGCATTGTGGTCATGACAGAAAATAAATCCCAAAAGAAAAGAACATCTGTAGTATATAGCTGCTAATAATTACTGGAAGGGTTAAGAATTTTTAATAGAAGTAATTTACAAATCTGTTAACTTTCTGGCACCAGCTGATTTAAAAAAAAAAAAAAAAGTTTTCCACCGGAGTACCCCTTAGCCTTATCATACTAAAGAAAGATAGGAGTCCAAATACAAGATCCCACCAAAATCTAATCTCGTGACATAAATGATATGATAGAAGATGATCAAAGGTGAATCATTAAAAATTACCTTTAACCTACATGTTCAACCGATAAGATAATGGATGTGCAAAGAAAGAAGTAGGCAATGAAAAGAAGGCCTGAGCACCATTTGTGGCTCTCGTGTCACCAACATCCTCAGATTCCATCAAATACAACACATAAGATCTGCTGCAAAGTTACAAACATGCTCTGGAGAATGTGCACCATGCTTTAGGCATTATAGGGTATCAATACAGGGCAATGTATAGTAGTGGGATACCTAAGGCCAGGAACACATCAGCTCCACGGTTAAAGAAGAAGATAAAGTAATGAACAATTGACTGAGCTGTAAAATCTACAATACAATTCAAAGCAAATGTTCCATGGAAAGACCTTGTAGGCTTATCGATACTGAACATAACCGCAGAGCAGCGAGAATTGTCTGAGGATCAATCAATCCCCGCAGAGCCCGGGACACTGAGCTCGTAAGGAGTTTGGAAAAGACTTGACTGCACTTTTCCACTTGATGAGGTTTAATCCAAGAACAAAGATGCGTCTTATTAAGGACATGGAATCTTATGTCCTTCTCCTTGTTCGGGGCTAAATCTCAGCATGAATTAGGCAACGTACTTCAAATAAAAGGAGAAAATGTTTAGAAAATCAATGTGGAGTAGAAGAATAAAACGTCATCCCTACAGAAAATATCTACGTCTATACATATCTATCTATCCATATATCAATCAGAAATATCCTATTTATATATTTAAATCATATCTGCAGATTACAAACATATTAAAACGATTTATCAATCAGTCGAAAACCCTAATTATCTGTTTTTTCCAACAGCAACAAATCACAGCTCAGCTTTCATATCTTAACGAGCCGTGATTGGTTGTTATGGGAAAAAAAACGACAATTAGGGTTTCAGGCTTATTGATAAATATGGGTCATTGTATTAGTTACCCCGCAGATGACACAAGTGACATTTTAGCCTCTGTTCGGGTGATCTGCTTCGGACCTTGCTGTATGGAATAGCGCACTGCTGTGCCATTTCATGGAGAATTATACACTAATTACAGAACTACGATAGCCCATGAGGGTGCCACGCGATAGGTACAGCTTCACTGACAATGATGGAGGTTTGTACTGCCCACTGATCCCAACACTGTTCCAACTTTAAGCTTACTAAATACCTTTTTTTGTATTTTATTTTATGCAGTTTGTTTTACAACATGGTCCCCATTTTTGATTTGCAAGGACATTTGTGCGACCCAGTCAAATAATGGGTGGAGTTACATAAACCCACAAAAAAAGGTGGAATTTAATACCAACCCCAACTTGAGAAGGGGCTTAAATAAATGTGGCACACGATGTTGAAAACATTTTTTTTACCCAGCCTTTACTGCTCAAACATGGCCTGATTGGTTGGTATGGACAACAAGACCAGTTCTCTGCACTGCGATTAGATATTATGGACATTTAGGTCAGTTTTTCTGTAAAACTTTTTTGATAAGTCCCAATGGCTGTAAAAATATCTTATAATTCAACCAATTCCCAAAGTGATTTTTTTCCTTTGTATTTTGTTCCTTAGCATAAAGAAATAAAAAAATTTCCAATCCCGGAGATGTATATATTATATTAAGTGCAGTAGTTATATATAAAAATAAATACATTTTAAAAAAGGGCTTCTAAATTAGTCACATTCCAAATCTGAACAGGGGCATGTAAAATATTCCTAAATAAAATGTGCAACGGGATGAGCTCCCTGGAATACAGTCAGACGTGATCTCACGAGAGCAGGGGCGTTTTATCTTATACAGCAGACAGTGACATTTCCAAACTGAATAAATGCATAACTAATACTGTATATATTCTCTCTGCAACATCGCTCTATCCATGCATAGTATGTGTTTTATTGTGCTGCTTGTGCTTCCTCAAAGGGGTATAATGTGATGAAAATAGGTAAGAATAGTTCTAGTTAAAGGACCAGCATAGAGCAGTTGGCTCATATTCACACATTAAGAAGTGTAAAACTTTGATCATTTAGAACTTGAATGTACTGAATGAACGTAGACTAGAGCTGAGAGCATTAACAGTAATCCAGACGCCAGCTTTTCAAATGAGCCCAGAACTTTGGCGCACAGCGGCCAGTGCTACAATATATACACTACTGACGGGGTGCTAAGCTTACTATATAGTCGTATACATAAATAATCATGTGAATAGAAGAACAAGCTTGCACACACAGTCGATGTAGTCCTTATTTCAAATCATTCGGTGCGGCAGAGAGGTCACTAGGACGCGGCAGGGGATGCTCAGAGGCGAATTACTTTTTTAGTTCACAAAAATGGTCATTCGCCTCTGAGCAGCCCTGCAGCGTCCTAGTAACCTCCCTGCCGCACCAAATTATTTGATGGTGAATGCAAGCTTGTTCTTCTATTCACATGATTAGAACTTGAATGTATTTGCTCAACACATTCCCAATTAAAGCACAGCCCCATAGTGAGTGAATGTAAGGGGGTGTTGCGGATGCGCAATACTGTTCTATTTTCTGTCATCATCGGTGGCTGGCCCTCCACTCCAACCCATATCAATCAGATACATATTGCCTATCTGGTAAACAGGTGATATAACCCCTTTAAAGTGTGTTACTGTTCAAAAACCATTCTACAAATGGGCAAAAAAATTGAAAGAAAGAATGGCCAGCAATAAGATGGATGGATTTATCACTGGATAGAATTTTCAACAAGAAAGCAAAAAGTTATTGGATAATATGATGCATGTGTTTGCCTGCAGTAAAATATTACTTTAAAGTAAACCTCTGTCCATATGCCCCAATAGGGTGTGTAATTGACAAAGAGGTGGATCCTGTGATTTAGATTTTCACTCAATGGACTGCAGTTCATGAAAGAAGACAGATGAAATTGGACTGGAGTAAAAGGTGAAGGCCTCTTAAAGAGTTGTAAGCCTATTGAAGGGACCTTGTCAGCTCTACATCATAATCCGAGATGGAAACATGTGCAGATTATCTTAAAAGTTATGTTTTAGCTATTGGCTGTATGGAAAGCTATAAAATCATGTTTTCTTTCCCAGCTCAAATGTTATAGAGGATGTGCTGAGCTGCAGCATGCACACTTCCTCCCTCCCTGCTCTGCAGGATTGATGTTCAGGGTTTGGCCTACAGTACTGAGCCCTGTACAATCAATCATGCAGGGCTGGAGGGGTGGGGAAAGGAGAAGGTGTGCATGCTGCAATTCAATACCACCTCTATGACATTTGAGCTTGGAAGTAAAACATGATTACAACAGTTTGCAAACAGCCTTCAACTAAGAAACAGGTATCATTTGGTTTATATTCCTCTCCAGCCCTACATATGATAGAGTTGAAAGATTAATACATCTGGTATATCTTTGCCAGTCCATTCTCTATTCAGTGAAATCTACACCACTTAAGAGCTGTAAAAAAAATTGAGGGCAGCAAATGCAGCGCCAACTACCGCTAAACCCCACCCACTTTTTTTTGTTCAAGTAAAAACACACATTTCCAAATTTGCTTGTCTTCTGACAGAAAACATTCACAACAAAGTTAATAAATTCCCCTCTATGAGGATGATTTATCAAAACCTGTCCAGAGGAATAGTTGCTGAGTTGCCCATAGCGACCAATCAAATCGCTTCTTTCATTTTTTTAAAAGGCCTCTGAAAAATGAAAGAAGCGATCTGATTGGTTGCTATGGGCAACCCAGAAACGTTTCCTCTGGACAAGTTTTGATAAATCTCCACCACTGAGCATAGATCACCTGAATAGTTACCATATCATACTAGGTCTTCCTCTTTGGTAGGCTGCTTTCACACTATAAAGTTCTTCCGTTTAAAGATCTGTTATGAAATTCCGTTATAAAGTCTTTTATAACGGATCCTTAAACTTCCGTTAATAAATCCCATTAAAGTCTATGGGATTTTTTAATCTTCCGTTTGTACCTTTTTTGTTCCGTTAAACTAACGTCCATTAGTTATAATGGAAGAATAGAACGGACATGCAGTATTTTTTTTCCGTTAATAATTAACGGACGTTCAATGATCCGTTAATTATAAACATTGAAGCCTATGGCGTAACGGACGTTACAAAATACACCCGTTATTGTCCGTTAATTTAACATCCGTTAGTGCTACTGAGCATGCTCAGTAGAGACTTCACACTCCTGAAGTCACATGGGAAAGTTGAGTAGTGCTCACACCCCCTGTCACACCCCCTCTACTTCCTGGTCAGACAGCAGGAGGCAGCAGTAGGAGTCTGTTCTGGGTATCCGTATTCATCCGCTGCCATCCACCACTATCCGCCGCAAACCAAAAACTTTGTATAGCAGGTGGGTACATGGATGGCTGTTTTTGTGTATATTTTTTGTGACTTTATCACTATATTGGTGAACATGTGCTTGTGTATATGTGTGCTTTTTAATAAAGCACATTTTCATAGGGGGCATGCATGTTATTGCTACGGGAACGTGCATGAACATTTCTGACCGTGTGGTGGCACTCTGCAACATTTTTCTCGCTGCCATGTGCTTGCGCTTTTGCAGTCCACGGTTGTTTATGCATGCTTTTTGTATTGGGGCATGCATGCTATTGCTAGGGGAGCGTGCATGAACAAAGCAACCGATCGTACTCTCCCTCTCAATGCTGAAATGCAGACTGCGGCAGGATCATTGTGGCATCCTTTTATACCCTCCCCTTCAGGTAGAAGGAGGAGCTTCAGCTGTTGCAAGGTGTGCAGGTAGGGAGAGGTCAAACAAAGGTGAATATAACGGATGTTAATAATAAGGTATTAACGGATAATAACGGATAAACATTTATCCGTTTAATTAACGGACGTTAGAAATCTATTCATCCGTTATAATCGTTTTATTCATCCGTTATATAACGTCCGTTAAATCAGTATAGAATTGAATATAACGGATGTTTTATAACGGATTTATGAACCATAGTGTGAAAGTAGCCGTGGTCGCTGCTGAGGAAACGAAAAGTAGTCTGCAATTTTCCTAGGTAAAATCAGCTGGAGTCTAAGAGTCCACATACTTGGTGATCACTCATCTTAAAGGACAAGTCTCACAGTAAAAAATTGTTCAGCTTTTAGTGCTGAAGGTAAAGTTATATAGGTTTGTAAATCACTTCCATTACCAATGCTGCTTAGAAACAAGCTTTTTCTGCATTCTTCTGTCTGACAGGAAATTCAGCTGTTCCAGGTTTTCATGACTTGCGACCCCCTATTCAGGCTGTTATCAGCAGCATCCCGGGGCCGTGACGTGACAATTACTCAGAAAACCCCTGTGCTGCAGAGAGCTCCCTGTGCTCGGCCTTAGCCCCTCCCATCTGATGAATATTCACACTGTCCTCCCTCTGTTCTGCAGTGATTGGCTGAGCAGCACTGCCTATATGCCGGCTGATTCAGATCATAGCAGCCCCAGCAAACAGGCTGATTCTCTCCCCTCTCCTTGCTAATGTTTTTACACTGAGAACGGAGGAGAGGGAGCTGCCAGTGTAGAGCTGTCACACTGAGAATGAAGGGGAGGGAGAGTAGAGCTGTCACACTGAGCACTGGGGAGAGAGGAGTGCAGGGCAGAGAAGGGGGGAGGTGATTGTGCCACTGTAAAGCTGTTTCACTGAGAGGAGGAGGGGGAGGGAGTGATTTTACTGTGTAAAACTGCAGCTTCAGCTCCAGGGTCCCTCTCTCTGAGCACTGAGATTAGTTTGTTTCCTCGTGGCCACCCTGCTGTATAGGGCTATGATTGGAGCTCAGTGTTATGTGGGAGTGACTAACATAAGTTAGGGGAGGTAACAAGCTCTCTGCTCAGGCAGTGCAGAGATCAGGAAATGTGAGCAGTGCATGCAGGGAAATGTAGTCTTTGAGATCACAGGCATAGCCACCATAACCAGGAAGTAACTGGAATTTATGAGCTGAATAGCCGGTGAATGGGCGGCGGAAAAAAAATGACAAACATGTCAGAGAGGTGTTAGGTGAATATACTATGGAATGGCTAGGTATTTTTTTTTCTTTGCTGCATGGGATATCTTTTTTAACATGGTCCTCCATGATGAGAAAACCCCTTTTAATGGTGCATAAATAGTAATAATATTCTAAGCCTTATAAGCATTTCTGTTCTTTCAATTCAAAGGCTTAACTATGAAATTGCTTTTCATTCCCATTGTTGATTATTTTGTAATTTTTTAAAGGATGACTGAATTAAAGTATTACAGGCATAAGAAATACTTAGCTATTGGTAGCCATGTAAACATTAGGGGATGATGAATAACATTGCTTTGCAGAAAGAAATATTGCAGAAGAATCTTGCCTAATATAGCCTTGAGTGCCTCATATTAAATTCAAGGTGCATAGAACATGGCTGCATTAAATAATTCCTATACAGTTGTCAATAAAAAAAGACCTCATAATAAATATTGGTGGAGTATTCCACTGTTCCTATCTGGTGGCGTATTCCACTGTTCCATTATTGTCTACATGTGTCTAATATACAACTACCTGGTCATACTTAACAGTCAGAAAGTGCAGTAGATGGGTTATATGACAGTACAAGCTACTTATATATTAAAAAAATAAAAAAAAGGTTGAATGTCTTCCATAGAAAATTGTGGGTGACCACTCATTCATAATGGAAATGAGAAGTACATGACAAGTAGTATAAAATGAAGTAGCATAGGTACATTATCAAGTGGCTATAAAGCATAAAAGGACAAAATCCTATAAGCTTTGGCCTCCTCATGCAGATCCAGCACCTTTATTTGCAAACTTAGAATTGTTCTTTATCAAGGCTGGAAACTTCCAATGGTCAACTTAATAATTCCTGTAAAGGTAACATTTCTGGATGACCCAGAGGCAGACTATGAGGGGAGAACTATATAAAATACATAAATGGTCAGCCATTTGTTAATTTACAATTAAAAGTGTTATCCAACGATTATATAAGTTATCCCACATTCACAGGATAGGTGTTAAGTAGCTGACACCCCACCAACCATGATAATGGGGGGTTATTATGCCTTAGTGAATGGGGTGGCAGCACGCATGCTCAACCACTACTCCATTCACTCTAAGACATCCTTAACTGTCCAATTCTGAAACAATGGGAGATTAGAAAACAATACATTTGACAGGAAAGAAGCCACTGTGATTCCTAACTATCCATGTGGATGTTCTTCACTCCTGGATCTTTTTATGGAGCTTCTATAATTGCTTGGCCCCCATTATGGAGGTCATAAGGAGCTGCAATAGGCCTTAAACTACTCTCCAACAAACCCTTACCCCTTTTTGGAACCTGCTGTACAAAGAATTAGAATCCGCACATGAAAAACTAAAGTAACTGGAGACACATTTGTGTGTTGGGCAAGGTTACCAAACTGAAATAATAGCACCTGAAGAGCTGGGGTTACCGCCTAGACAGTAAAGCAGAGGACTTTGGATCCAGTAATAATTTGATGGCAGCAATAAAAAGGCAGGGTATTTTTAACAAGAAAACCAGAGGATGTAGATCAAAAGTGCGCTTGGAAGAAAAAATAGGCTCGACAGTCGCCCTACAGATATAGAAGAAACAGCAAAATGATGTGGGTGAAGTCCAGTAAGTATGAGAGAAGTCCTAACAGGGCAAGCATATAGCTATCCTTCCTGCAGTGGGAGACAGATGAAAACACTAGCATTACAGACAGGCTGGTACAATTCTATACTAGTAGTACAAAGGTTATCACGTACACTTATCTGCGTTTGCTTTGTGCAGAAAAATATACTGCTGAATCTGGGCCTTGCCCATACACTACAGAAATGAAAGAATAGGTAGAGAGGTCGTTAAGTCAGAGGTCATCATAATCTATTGAAGACTGGGGTGAGCATACACTATACATTACAAAATGCATACATTTTTCATAAACTGTAAAGATTTAGTTGAAAAGATTTTCAGTTCTAGTTCAATGAATATAAATAAGTTTTAAATTTAAAATACAAAAACAAAACAAACATCCAAGCTGTTTCTAACCTTAAGTGACCAACCTGGTACAACAGCCTGACCATACATTACATGGACCACCAGGAGTTTGTATTTCCTATATAAAATATCATACATCGCACACGCAATAATAATCTGTTTCTACCTGTCCCCTCATCAGATACAAGGGCTTATATTTTATTTTATATAGTAATTTCGTATATTTAACTAACAAATATTAACAGTTGTTGTTGACAGCTGCAGAATTTCAATAGTGAATTCTACATAAAATTTCCAGGACACAAGAGGGATGTGGTTTTAAGAGTGCTTAAAGCGTACGCGTCCGATCCAACAAAAAAACATATTAAATATTTCACTCAGTACCTAATCCTGACCATGTACATCTCATTTTTATGTGTCTAGCACCTTTATTTTTTTATTACACTTTTAATTTAGCTCACTAGTCTAAATTCCTCTCAAATGGAGGGGGCGTGGCCTCACTGTGCAGGTCTCCGCCCCCTCCCTCAGTATGCTGTTTGCTCACATCTCCTCTAGCATTAGCAAAACTACAACTCCCAGCTTGTCCTCACTGGCAGTAGCGGGACACAAGTCGACAGTGGGAGGATTTTTCCTCCAGCTCTGAGCCCTGCGCTCACAGCTGTCAATCAAGGAAGTGTGTCCATGACATAGGTGATGACGCATGGACACAGCAGGACTAGTATGTGCTCTCTCCTGTGTGATAGCACTCCTCTGTGCTCTCTCCTGCAGGATAGTACTCCTCTGTGCTCTCTCCTGTCTGATAGGGCTCCTCTGTGCTCTCTCCTGTCTGATAGCACTCCACTGTGCTCTCTCCTGTCTGATAGCACTCCTCTGTGCTCTCTCCTGTCGGATAGCACTCCTCTGTGCTCTCTCCTGTCGGATAGCACTCCTCTGTGCTCTCTCCTGTCGGATAGCACTCCTCTGTGCTCTCTCCTTTCGGATAGCACTCCTCTGTGCTCTCTCCTGTAGGAGTGTACGCAGTGTAAGCAGATTTACAAATTGCGACTTTTCTTTAAAGAAATAAAAAAAGTTGCAGATTTGTTGCAATGAGTGAAAGAGTCTGGCAGAGAAGGAATTATACATAAGTTATAAGTGGTGTTCTGTAAAAATTCTAAGAAAAAAGTGTACTAGCACAAAATGTATCACATGCCATGCACCATTTAATTTGGTGCATGTGCATCAAAACCTGTGTATAACCTCAATCCAACTGCATAGACTTTAATAAATCCCCCTCTGTGTCCAGACAGAGATTTTATTCATTTCTGTGCAAGAGAAAATTCAGTAGCAAAAAATCAGCATCAGAATTTTAAAAACTCATATGGATTTCACTGGAGATTTTTAGGCTCCTGTCACACTATATTATTGTTCCGTTTAGGAACTTCCGTGAGAAGTTCCGTCACTATATCAGGGAAAACCGTCCGTTACAAAACCCCTGACGGCCGCGATTAAATTGCATTGCAGCCTATGGGGTTTTGTAACTGCCCGTTTGCACCCGTATATGCCCGTAATTCCTTACGGACATTATATAGTGACGGGATATCGTGGCGGAAAAATTACTGCATGCAGTAATTTTTCCGCCACGATGTCCCGTCACTGTATAATGTCCGTAATGAATTACGGGCATATACGGGTGCAAACGGGCAGCTACAAAACCCCATAGGCTGCAATGCAATTTAGTCGCGGCTGTCAGGGGTTTTGTAATGGCCGGTTTTCCCCGATATAGTGACGGAACTTCTCACGGAAGTTCCTAAACGGAACAATAATATAGTGTGACAGGAGCCTTATTTAGTGTAGTTTTAAGGCCAATTCCACATATTGCCAGTCATATAACAAAAAGCAGTAAATGCAACAGCAACGTTATGACGTGCCTGGCACAACAGAGTGCATTCATCTGCCCTGCAGCCACTTCAGCCAGGCTTTCATCCACATCACTAATCTTTTTATGGAATTATTATACTAAGCAAACAATGGAGGTTGTCGTGCACAGGATCAGACACCTGCCTTGCACGTCTGAAAGGATTTCTTGACAAACCACCTGGATGTCAGATAAAAAGCTCTTTATAGGCAGATTACAGACTACCAGCATTTATACAAGTGGAGTCTGTGCTCAATAAAGCCAGGCAGGTGCTTCATACAATGATCTACACTACTACTCTACAAAAAGGTCATGAGGCTGACATATAGGTCTCCACAACTCAACTCTTTATGGCAGATAATAAAAAGCCATTTTACTTCTAACAAATGATAATGTCAGGCATTAAAAGGAAATCTGTCATCAGTATCACCCGCACTAACCTGTCATACAGGCTTGTAGTGCGGGTGATACTGATCAAAAATTATACTTATGGCATCCCAAACCGCCACACCGTTCCGCCGTTATTACTCGTTTTTGGGGTATGCAAATTAGGCCCTTGGAGCTCCGGGCACTCTGACGGGCGCTCCGCCCTGCTCTTCCATATGCATAACCCCCTCCCTGATCGCGGCTGCGCCGTACAGTAGCACGGCCGCACATGCAGGGAGGGGGCTATGCATATGCAGGGCCGCCATCAGGGGGGTACAACCCATACACCTGTAGGGGGCCCGGAGCTTCAGGGAGGCCCGGCCGGCCCTGTCCTTTTCCTTTAGCTTGTCAGTGAGTGACCGTGTCTGTCACTCACTGACCGCTGGGGGCCCGCCACTGTACACTGCTCGCTTACTGACTACATATAGTCAGTCAGTCAGAATCCTTTAAAAAGGCTGCCGGCCCTACCGGGGGACCCGATGCACATACGACGGAGCAACCAGTCTTGCCCCGTCACTAAACTGGTACTTACATCTGCCTGTGGGGACTTGCTGGCGGTGGTGCGCACAGTGATGAGTCATCGCAAGCGCCAGGACGCTGACCTCTTGCGCGGCGTGTGCGATGACGTCACTTGTAGCGCGCATCTCTGCCAGGAAGTCCTCGCAGGCAGATGTAAGTAGCGCAGGCCGTGTGAGAGTGTGTGAGTGTGTGTGTTGGGGGGTGCTTCCTAATGTGTGGAATTTATGCTACACGACCTAATGTGGGGAAACTGTGCTATGCTACCTAATGTGGGGGAACTGCTGCCTACCTAATGCAGATTAATGTGACTTTATGGCATAGTACTTTTATTTATTTTATTTTTTTTTTGGGGGGGGGGGGGGGCGCAGGCACATTGGCCCTCTGCTGTCTGTGTCTGCCCTGGCGCCAGGCATAGGCTGCACTCCTCTATATGGGGGTGCAGCTCCATCCCCTGAAAGAAATCTCTGACCCTTCCAGGCTGGTCAATCTTCATGATGACCCAAGACAGAAAAGTGAACGACTCTGATCAGAGAAGATCAGATGTGAGTATGTAACTATAATGACTTGTATGGTCTGCAGCACCTGTGTACAGCTCAAATCTACCTCTATATAGGGGTTATTGATCTTTTGTATATTGTTTTTTTTTCATTCAATAACAATATAGCAGTGTTAGTCAGTGGTAATGGTAGTAGTTATGGTGTGACAGAATTATATATCCCTTGTATTGTGGTGTTGTTAGTGATACTGGTCTGTGTATAGTGGCTTTTATTTCCTTACAGTATGGTGGTATTATTTAAATAGTCACTCTAGAACTAATATGGAGTGGCTATATTATTTTATGTTTCTAAGCCCGATACGAAAATAAAATCCAGCGTGTGCCGCAGGGAGGGGAGGGGGGCCCTGACTACGAGCTGTGTAAGGCCCGATCTGACCCCCCTTGACTTGACCCCAAAGATAAAAGTCTAAGGGGGTCAGATCGGGAGACCTTGGGGGCCATTCAACTGGCCCACAATGACCAATCCACTTTCCAGGAAACTGTTCATCTAGAAATGCTCGGACCTGACACCCATAATGTGGTGGTGCACCATCTTGCTGGAAAAACTCAGGGAACGTGCCGGCTTCAGTGCATAAAGAGGGAAACACATCATCTTGTAGCAATTTTGCATATCCAGTGGCCTTGAGGTTTCCATTGATGAAGAATGGCCCCACTATCTTTGTACCCCATATACCACACCATACCATCAAGTTTTGTGTTCCAACAGTCTTGGAGGGATCTATCCAATGTGGGTTAGTGCCAGACCAATAGCGGTGATTTTGTTTGTTAACTTCACCATTCACATAAGAGTTTGCCTCATCACTGAACAAAATCTTCTGCAGAAACTGAGGGTCCTGTTGCAATTTTTGTTTTGCCCATTCTGCAGCACCTGAAACTATGGATACTGGAAGCCTGTGATAGCATTTCTCCTGCGGTGTTGCTATCAGTGTGTGAAGAGTGGGAGAAGAGGGTTGCATTGACAATCCAATACAATGGGCAGCACATTGAACACATTTTATAAGTGGTCAGAAACTTGTACATAACTCATGAAAGAATAAAGTTACGTTAAAACCAAGCGCATCATTGTTTTTCTTGTGAAATTCCCAATACTTTTGATGTGTCACATGACCCTCTTCCTATTGAAAAAACAAAAGTTGGATTCAAAATGGCCAACTTCAAAATGGCCGCCATGGTCACCACCCATCTTGAAAAGTTTCCCCCCTCACATATACTAATGTGCCACAAACAGGAAGATAATATCACCAATCATTCCCATTCATATTAAGGTGTATCCATATAAATGGCCCACCCTGTATTTTCCAGCATATTAAACTATACAAGGAAACATACTAATAAGCAAAAGGCAAGGAGGACAGCCAAAAAGAAGATCAAACAAGTCATAGGTAAAACAGAAACAAGCTTCACTCATCTGTAAATATCAGTGGTTCAAAAACCACTTGGCTTTAAGGTGTTCTCAATGATAATTATTATAGGAGATGTAACAATATAGGGGGAGATTTATCAAAACCTGTCCAGAGGAAAAGTGGCCCAGTTGCCCATAGCAACCAATCAGATCCCTTCTTTCATTTTGCAGAGGCCTTTTTAAAAATGAAAGAAGCGATCTGATAGGTTGCCATGGGCAACTGGACAACTTTTCCTTTGCACAGGTTTTGATATATCTCCCCCATTGTCTTTATTTAAAAAAAAAAAAAAAAAAAAAGCACACTAAAAAACGATAACATTTTTGGATTTTTTTTTGTTAAGTGCATTTTATATGGTGTAATCATGCTCTAAGGTTTTCTCTTTTTATATTTTTATTTTAACCAACACCATAATTCTCTAAGGAATCCCCATTGTAGAAGAAACCAGTAGGAAAGTAATAGAGCCATTTTAAGGAAAAGGCCTACAGAATAAATTGGCTAATTAATTGTCCTTTTCAGGGAGGCTAGTCCAAAATTTCCTGGGCAAGCAGGGGTAGCGTCATAGGATATTAATAGGATAAGGTTCACTTTCCCCCATTTCAGGGTAAGTTTTGTACATGGAGGATATATACTACTTGCTACTGGTACTTTAAAAGTCACTTGTACCACTGGACATCAGTGAAATGGACAAGTTTTCTGGGATTAATCTAATTGTATCTCTTCTAGGTGGTTTATCTCTTCTAGGTGGTTATACACTTCTAAATGTCAGGCATAGTCTGTGGTATGGTTCCAAATGACTATTTTTGGGGTATAGATTCTTAAAAATCTTAAGTAAAAGTTAAGTTTTACGTAGTACACACTCCTGCTGTCAATTGGATTTTTTGGGTACATTCTGTGGCACCTTTGTGGTTGGCATATTACATGGGCAGTGAAAGGGGTAAAGTGGACTGTCTCCCCATCCCCAAAGTATCTCCTCTGTAACGTAGGACATTATCAACGAGGTTTCCATGACATGTCCGCAAACAGAAATAATAAGGAAGTGGAAGAAAAAGAGGGGAATCTATCAAGTGGCCTTAAAGAAAAATTATTTTTGTTGCCCACAGCAACCAATCACAGCTCAGCTTTTATTTTATCAGAGAAATATGAGCTGTGATTGGTTGCTATGGACAAAGCTATGGACAAAGTGCTGAATCTCCAGTTTCGGAAACTTCTGGGTTTCAGGGACTGGGGACTGTGACATGAATGGCGGGGGCGTGGCGTGACTTCACGTCCCCAGTCCCGGAAACCCAGAGGTTTCCAAAACTGGAGATTCAGCACCTGTATAGAATGCGGGTGCTGCAGGGAGATCGCGAGGGGTCTCAGCAGCGGGCCCCCCGCGATCAGACATCTTAGTTAAAACAATGAAAGTTAGAGACAAGGGATGGACGAGGCTCTGGGTACAGTCGTTACTCATCTATCATTTCCCTTCCAGCTGAATGGTGGAAATATACCTTTAAAAGGCATCTGAGTTGCAGATTTCCCACTAGGTTATTGAGTTGCGATGTGTACGATGAATAATATTATAATTGGCTCCTCTGCGCACCCTGGAAGCCTGTATAACACTGCTGCTTGTTCAGGAGTCTGTTATGTCACCTTGTTACTTACAAGCTGGGCTTCAGGCCTTTCTTCTGTTTGTTCTTGGAAATTAAATAAAAATTATTCACACAAAAAGGCAGTTTGACCTTGATATTTTTCCTCTTATAATCTTGTTTAATGAATGCAAAAGGTGAGGCCACTATACAACACACTGCTATTGCTCACACACAAATTCCCCATAGGAACCAATCAGATCTCTTCTAAAAGTGGCCGTACACCTTAGATATTTGTCAGAACACTTTTTCAGCAGACAGAGATTTCTTCTGCCCCTTAATACACTTGTACCATATAGACCAAATAAACACGGACAATGTTATACAAAAATGAAAATATATTCGAAGAGTGAACACATTTTAAAGGGTACCTCTCATCAAATAAACTTTTGATATATTTTAGATTAATGAATGTTGAATAACTTTCCAATAGCATGTTAATGAAAAATATGCTTCTTTCTATTGTATTTTTCCCGATCAGTCCTGTCAGCAAGCATTTCTGACTCATGCTGGAGTCCTAAACACTCAGAGCTGCCAGCCTGCTTTGTTCACAGCCAAACAGGCTGTGAACAAAGCAGGCTGGCAGCTCTGAGTGTTCTCCTTTGTGAACCAAGCAGACTGGCAGCTCGTAGTGTTTAGGACTCCAGCATGAGTCTGAAATGCTTGCTGCCAGGACTGGTAGGGAGACCCCTAGTGGTCATTTCTTCAAAGTGGAAAATTAAATAGAAAGAAGCATATTTTTTAATAACATGCAATTGTAAAGTTATTCTGCATACATTAATCTATAATATATCAAAAGTTTTTTTGATGAGAGGTACCCTTTAAGCAGCATACAATCACCACTAGCAGCCATGTGAATGCACCTTCACTGCTCAGAGTTTATTGACGAAAACAAAAAAAGGGGATAATATCTGAGCATATGCAGGATGAAAACCTTTTCTTTATCCTCTAACAGTAAAAATCATTTCATCCAATATAAAGTGAATTAAATTCGCAACACAATATCCACAAACAGGAAGCATAAAATGTGTTCATTCATTACAGAATACTGTATCTCAATTCAAAGTTACAATACAAAAATATTAGCCAGTGCAGAACTATTACACTGGAGCATTGCACATATAGTATACATGTG
This sequence comes from Hyla sarda, assembly GCF_029499605.1. NCBI lineage: Eukaryota > Metazoa > Chordata > Amphibia > Anura > Hylidae > Hyla > Hyla sarda. Next base: position 91,778,192 of record NC_079189.1, read on the forward strand.
ACTATCTGCATTGGAGCTCGGTCATTCCAGACACAAACAACGGAGCGGAATGGCGCGTTGCCCATCACAACGGGTCCCATTGACTTTCAGTGGGGTCAATCTGGTTTCAATTTTGTTTTCTGTAGGGGTTGAGCAAAAATAAAACTGACGTACATTTGTTTTTTTCTATACTCCTGTCCCATTATTTGAACGGATTCTGTGATTAGAGCTCCGATGCATATGTGAACTTGGCCTTATAAATAACATATTACGGGTCAGAAGCGGGTGTTCTATATTCATACATGATTATCAATTGCTGGTAGTGAGGTAAGGCTTAAGAAACGGAAATGCTTCTAAGAGCTTTCGAGCCTTTTACACAAGTCGACAAACGTTCGTAGGATAATCCATTCCTCATCACCGCCCCGTGTAAATGGCCCTGCGATCAGCTGATGAACAAGCAAACGCTGGCTCATTCGTCGACTCATCGCATCTTTTATGTGGCTTAAAATTAGCAGCTGTGGGCAGCACAACTCTCAATGTAAAGAGGGCATGTGCTGCTGACAATGACTGAAAAGTACAGTCACATGAACAATCTCCAAAGTTATGACCAATCATTTGGGTGCTGTTCACCTCCCAACAATTGCCGCTTTAAAAGGCACCTCTTAAAAAGTGCACATTCACACATTGCAGATTTGGTGCAAAAATTTGTGTAAATGAAAATCAGTTCCATTCGTCTGAATAAGGCCGCATTCACACTATAAAATTCATCCGTTTTAAAGATCCGTTTGATGTTCCGTTATGGAAACCCTGAAGATCGGCCATTAAACGTCCGTTAGAAAATCCCATTATAGTCTATGAGATTTTTACATTATCCGTTTTAGTCCGTTATTAATGCATGCACTATTTCTTCCGCTCATTCTCCCGTCACAAAACAACATCCATTATTACTGTATTTTTTGCTCTATAGGACGCAACGGCGTATAAGAAGCACCCAATTTATAGGTGCAAAATCTAAAAAAATTATGATTTTGAACCCAATAGTGGTCTTCAACCTGCGGACCTCCAGATGTTGCAAAACTACAACTCCCAGCATGCCCGGACAGCCAACGGCTGTCCGGGCATGCTGGGAGTTGTAGTTTTGCAACATCTGGAGGTCCGCAGATTGAAGACCACTGCATAGGAGGTAATACTCACGTGTACCCGACACACCTGACCCATCACCGCTGCCCTGGATGTCGCTCCATCGCTGTCGCCGTGTCCCCGTCGCTCCGGAACGTCTCTGCTGCTGGCCGGGTATCCTCGCTCTCCGTCACCGCCATCACGTTGTTACGCACGCTGACGCACGTACGCGACGACGTGATGACGAGGAAGGAGAGCGCCGTCCATACAGGGGATCCCTGAACGGAGAAGACACCGAGGAGGCAGGTAAGGTCCCTCCCGGTGTCCTGTAAGCACTAACCCGGCTATTTAGTCGGGCTGTTCGGGACCGCCGCGGTGAAATTGTGGCGGTCCCGAACAGCCCGACTGAACAGCCGGGTTAGTGTCACTTTCCCTTCAGATGCGGCGGTCAGCTTTGATCGCCGCGTCTGAAGGGTTAATACAGGGCATCACCGCGATCGGTGATGTCCTGTATTAGCTGCGGGTCCCGGCCGTTGAAGACCGCAGGGACCGCCGCAATAGGGGTGTATTCGCCGTATAAGACGCACCGACTTTTTCCCCCCAGTTTTGGGGAAGAAAAAGTGTGTCTTATACGGCGAAAAATACGGTAATAACTGACTATAACGGATTAAAACGGATAATGTAAAAATCCCATAGACTATAATGGGATTTTCTAACGGACGTTTAATGGCTGATTTTCAGGGTTTTCATAACGGAACATCAAACAGATCTTTAAAACGGATGAATTTTATAGTGTGAAAGCAGCCTAAGATTGTGTCCCTGGCAAACAGAGAAGTTTCTGCAACAAAACTGCTACATGTGAACTCAGCCTTGAAATATGCAATGAAGGTAATCCTTTATACACAAGGCTAATTCTGTCATCGCCATAGGATACTGAAAGGAGCAGCAGGGTGCATGCCTAACCACACATTCATTCAAACTCCAGTAAAATTAACAGGGAGCTCAGCAGCGAGGGTCCCTGAGATCAGTGTGGGGGGGATTCATTCAGAAACTCCAAAAGAGCTTGCCCTGCCCCCCCATCAAAGTCTATGAAGGATGCTAATGAATGTACTTATTCAATACAGGGTCTGATGCTGGACATGACTGCTGCCAGTACTCTAAATCAGACAGCAACTAGATCTCTGATGCCCCCATACACATTAGACCAGTGTTCCCCAACCTGTGGCTCTCCAGCTGCAGCTAAACTATAAATCCCATCATGTCCTGACAGCCTTTGGTTGTTAGGCTGCAATGAGAGTCATTTCTGCTAGAGCTGGTAAGCCATAGATTGGGGGACACTGCAGATAGTCAGCTTGTCCCAACAAAATTGGCAGGCTTAGTCTGCATTATTCTAATGTCTTTAGCTACCTTAATGCCCTAAAGAGAAAGCTATTCAAATATAGTAAGTTATCTGAAGAGAGAAATCCTTTAGGGAGATACAGTTTGGACTTTAACGTAACTTGAATCCGTTTCTGTGCATTTCAAAGAGAGTTATAACATTTTATCAGATTTTACAAAATATTAAGAAACAAAATTGCATTTTAATCCTATGGTCTTCATTGAAAGATTCTATAGTCACAGGTTCCAGGTTACAGTTACTTTTGCTTTAAAAGGAAACAGACAGCATGTTTACCAGTACTAAACTGGTTAACAACTCAACAATAAAGGGGTACTCCAGCCTTAGACAACTTAACCCCTATCCAAAAGGAAAGGAGATAAGATGTCTGATTGCGGGGACCCCCATGAAATCCCTGCTGCACCCGACGTTCGTTTATAGTGTCAGGTGCAGCTTCGGAGGCTTGTGACATCACGGGCACGCCATGCTCGTGATGTCACGGCCACGCCCCCTCAATGCAAGTCTATGGGAGGGGGCGTGACAGCTATCACGCCCCCTCCCATAGACTTGCATTGAGGGGGTGTGGCTGTGACATCTCGAGCGCAGCGTGGCACCACAAGCCTCTGCCCTGCATCGCCAGTCATACGGCGAAGTTCGCTCAGTGCACCGGATGTCTGGGGTGGCGCAGAAGAGATAGCGGGGGTCCCAAGCGGCCGGACCCCCGCAATCAGACATCTTAACCTGTATCCTTTGGATCAAGGATAAGATGTTTAGGGGCAGAGTACCCCTTTAACTATATCAGCTGTCTCTGAGATATAGCCCCCACTGCTAGAATTCAAATCACCCCCTCTTAGCGATGGAGATTGGAGTCAGCTTTCCAAGCTTCCCTGCCTCCGTCCTCTTTGCTCAGCAATGCCTGCCCATCTTGCGAATGTTCATAATTCTCAGTGACGTGAGAACCTGTGCACACATGAGCGCCCTACTCTTCCGGCAGAGGATATGTGCACCTACCTTATCTTTAGTCTCACATTGTAATGAGGTAAGAGTGAAGAATTATGAATATTTTCAAGATGGGCAGGCAAAGAGGACGGAGGCAGGGAAGCTCAGCAAGCCGACTCACGTCTCCATTGCACAGAGGAGGTAATTTGCATACTAGCAACAGAAGCTATATCTCAGGGACAGCTGGATGAAATCCAACATGGAGGTATCATTGATATCAAGTCATTATGTTATATGAATATAATTAGCCTGACAGGACGAATGTTAGTAAGTAAAACATCTTTTTACCCAGGTTCACCTGCAATTCAACCCACTGCACATACTGACAGATATTCAGGCTTCACATAGAAAGAATGACGTCATGATCACTTACCAAGGGTTCAGCCATCACGACTTCTATTTTTTTCTCTGCTTGAACAGCAAACTCGGCAAAGAGGCTTTTAATGACATATTCTCCAGGTTTGACATCTGGATCAATAGTAATGTTTGACATTGTGACACTTCTCTTTTCCAAAGTGCAGTGGCTGATGGGAGCGACCCGTTTCTTGTTTACAGTGCTGGCTGGAGCAGAAGCTGTAGAGAGAGCAAATACACATTAAACCCCACTCCATTAATTATATACTATACTGCATGGTCAGAACACACATCTAGAAGATAAGAGAGAGAAAAAAATGACACTTTCAGTCAAAGAAAATATTGACAGCTAACGGCAATGATGGCAGCGCTTCTCTTCAATGATGAGCTGAGGCCATATTGATCTGCTCTAAATTATGTATTAAGAGGAATATATCATTTCTTCATAGCCAGGTGCAACTTCACATGCCAAGAATAAAAAGTTATTTACGTAATAGACTTGATAGATGTGACTATTTAGTAAAAAATACAGCCTTGAATGAAAGATGTTTAGAGGGGTGAAAAAATGGTTCCACTGTGACCGTGTTATCTCCTGTACGTGGCTTTAATACACCTTTCTGCCCTCCTACTTGTTCCCTTCCCCACATGCTGTCTTTAAACTACAGGTCCCAGCATTCTTTGCTGCCGCTCTTTGCTCACTTCCTCCTAACTGCCATTTTCTGCCCCTGTCACCTGACCAGCCCCAATGCTCGGAATGTTACTAGGCAACCATTACCATCCTGCTTTCACCTGCAAGAAACCTGCTGTACGGTCCGGTCCTTTCACAATACTAATAACATGGGGGGAGATTTATCAAAACCTGTCAAGAGGAAAAGTTGACCAGTTGCCCATAGCAACCAATCAGATGGCTGCTTTCATTTTTGAAAAAGGCCTCTGAAAAATGAAAGAAGCGATCTGATTGGTTGCTATGGACAACTCAGCAACTTTTCCTCTACATTGGTTTTGATAAATCTCCCTCATGGTCGTTTACTAAATGTGTGAATTTGCTCTTCTGCCAAATATTAGCCCTAAACAGCCCATAAATATATATATATAAATCATTTTATATTCTATATAAAAATAAACCATATTTTAGTATTGCTATAGTGTATTTACATCTCTCTCTTTCTGGTGTGGAAATTCCAATATCGTTGTCCACAGAAAAATGATTGTACTTTCAGCGGACTACACACGTAATGCATTCAGTCTCCCGCGCATTCCTAGCACCAGCAGATGATCACAGCGCATGTAGTCTGCAGAATGTCATTACTCTGTGGTGTAAACATAGCCAAATGCCGCGTTTACCTAGAAGCCATAGTGCCATGAAAAAACACGGGCATTGCCTGTTTTAGAACATGAGCGAATTAAGTCTTGAGGACATAAATCTACTGGTCCCTGGTACTTCCTGCCTGGTATAAAACTGCCACACACAGTTCCCTTGGTATAATACTGCCACACACTATGCCCTGAATATAATACTGCAACATACTTTACCTGTGTTAGGGTGCGCTCACACTACGGAATTCTCGCGGAATTCCGCGGTGTGAACATAACATTAGTGTGAATGGATCTCCGCGAGACTCGTTCACACTGCGGAATTTCCACGGCAGACAATTCCGCCGTTGAAATTGTTCCGCGCGAAGAAAGAACATGTTCATTCTTTGCACGGATTCCGCAAGCACTGCATAGCCGTTAATGGTGACGGCTCAGCGGCCCTAGCACCGAAGCATCACCGGCGGCGGAGATTCCGTAGTGTAAATGCACCCTTATACTGCCACACACTTTGTCCCTGAATATAGTACTGACACACACACACTGTGCACCCGGTATAGTACTGACACACACTATGCACCTGGTATAGTACTGGCACACACTGTGCACCTGGTATAGTACTGACACACACTGTGCCCCTGGTATAGTACTGACACACACTGTGCCCCTGGTATAGTACTGACACACACTGTGCCCCTGGTATAGTACTGACACACACTGTGCCCCTGGTATAGTACTGACACACACTGTGCACCTGGTATAGTACTGACACACACTGTGCCCCTGGTATAGTACTGACACACACTGTGCCCCTGGTATAGTACTGACACACACTGTGCACCTGGTATAGTACTGACACACACTGTGCCCCTGGTATAGTACTGACACACACTGTGCACCTGGTATAGTACTGACACACACTGTGCCCCTGGTATAGTACTGACACACACTGTGCCCCTGGTATAGTACTGACACACACTGTGCACCTGGTATAGTACTGACACACACTGTGCCCCTGGTATAGTACTGACACACACTGTGCCCCTGGTATAGTACTGACACACACTGTGCACCTGGTATAGTACTGACACACACTATGCCCCTGGTATAATACTGCAACACGCTATGCTCTCAAATATAATACTGACAAACACTGTGTCCTGCACCAATTAAATGTATATTTGTGTCCCTTAAAACAATAGATGAGTTGTCTGGAAATAACTCATTTAATTTCATTTAACTCTTTAGCTTTTGCACACCATAACTCTCAGAATGGTGGTGCAACCTTTGCCTATCCAGGCATGCTGGGAGTTGTAGTACTGCAACAGCTGGTGGCCACCTGGTTCAAAAACAATCTATATATATCAGTGTTACCTCCATTTGTTGCAAAGCTACAACTCCCACCATGCCGGTGCAAACTTTTCCTGTCTGGGCATGCTGGGAGTTGTAGTTTTTCCACAGCTGGTGGCAACCTGGTTGGGAAACAGTAAGATAGATATAGGGATGGGCACTATTTTGTAGTAAATGGGTTGGGTATGGGTATTTTGTGATTGTGTTGCCGTAGGCCAATCAGTCCCCTATCGCTCCCTGCCCCCCACTCTTCAGCATTGATGTGATAATATATACACATATATCATACCCCACCAGGTGACATGTTATTGCATACAGTGGAAAATTGTAACCCTCTTGTACACTGTATAATATAGTGCAGGGGGGTACAAATACTACAGTATACAGGCATGTGACATGTCACAATATACAGTAATATACAGTAATATGTGCAGGGTAATATTTAGAGTTCACGCTGCCCTAGGCACTTCTTGTACTTTCGCACCTCTAAAAGTCACATCAGAAATGTTGCCACATGTATGTGTCATAATATTGGATAACGATGACCATTTTACAAGCTTATACCGTGGTATACCCATGGATTTTTTTAATCCTTACATATATAGTTTATATACCATGCTTTTCAGCCATTTTTTTAAAGAGGTTATCCGTCCGGCTTCTAAACCCCAACCACAGTATATGAAAAAACAAACGTGTACTCACCACCAGTGCTCCCGCTGTGCCTCCGGTGTCCTGCTCCCAGGCGTCTCACTTTCTCTCCGTAGGAAGATCACACCAGGGAAGGGAGCAGGACACCGGGAGACAGCACGGGAGCGCTGGAGGAGAGTACAGGTTACATTTTTTTTTTGTTTGTTTGTTTTTTACATATTGTGGTACAATCATTATTCTAGGGGGGAAACAAACTCCCGCTGGCTAACCCCTTTAAGTCTAAGGCTTCTTTCAAACCGCATTAAGCAGTGTCTATCAGACCTACATAGTGTCCCATAGTAAAACTATATATACTGAATGGTATTTAAAACAAATGTTTTTCATGGGATCAAGCTCAATGGAATAGCCCAGAGGACAACGCTATTCATTCCAACAGACCCCACAACATTTTTCCTGAACAGAGGCCAAAATGACACACTTTTGACCTCAGTCAGGTATATGGGGGAAGGGGCATAGCTAAAGGCTCATGGGTCCGGATAGAAATGTTCAGCTTGGGCCCCTTCTCCCTGGATAACTTTTTGCCCCCTACATAAAATACTGCCACAAGTGGTGCCCCTAAATAGAATGCTGGCACATACTGTGCCATGAATATAATACATCTCGATGCTGGGACCCTAAAGATAATGGCACACACTGTGCCCCTGAATACAATACTGCCACATGTGCCCCTGAAAAAAATACTGCCAAATTTGTGCCCGATTTAAATACCGCCACTTGCGGTGCCCCCGATTTCCATTCCAACACATACTATGCTGCTGAACATAACACAGTAAAATAATGGCCCTCATTTACTTAGAAAATCGGGTTGTAAGTCTATGTTGCTTTCTTACCCGACTGCTTTTTTCCCCTGGTATTTATTATTATGTCGCATCCTATTTGTCGCACGTGGGTTTTGTTGGTTTTGGTTTCCAACTCCTCTGAGCTGTCGGGAAAAAATCCACAACAATTCAACAAATTCGGGTTGGAAACCTTAATAAATACGTGGGAAAGCTCAGAAATGTCGGGTAACGCCCCTTTTTCGGGTTTGGGAGAATCCACATCGGGTCCGTCGGGAAAAAATGTCGCATAGTGTCGCAGACTGGCGCACGATGTCTGCGACATGGCGCACACAAAGATGCGCCAAAAAAACCCGACAAAAGAGGTCGGGTTTAGAATAGTAAATGAGGGCCAATGTGCCCAAATACAATACAACCACATGTTTGAAAATGCCTGGAAAAACATGTCAGACCTAGAGGATGCCCTATTTATAAAAATTAAAAAAATACACAACAAACATGCTAAAAAAAAAAGCATCAGCTTTGCGCAGTGGCTGCTTCAGATTTTTTCAGGGATATAAAGGGTAGTTTAATTTTTGGACTGTCCATGATGTCTTGGTTTATTGCCACAATAACTGAAAAAATTTACCATGGTTTTGGAGTAGTTGTAGTAATAAGCAGGGACATCACTGTTACATCTGAATATTCTCTTAGAGTACAGTGATCCCTCAACTTACAATGGCCTCAACATACAATAGTTTCAACATACAATGGTCTTTTCTGGACCATTGTAACTTGAAACCAGACTCAACATACAATGTACCGACAGTCCAGATCTGCAAAACGTGTCAATGGCCGGAAGAACCTTCCAATCAGAATGGATATTTCACTGGTAAAACCCCTGTATTCCTAAAGTGCATGCAGTGACTGGTGTCTGGTAGCGCCCCCTACAGTACAGGGAGGTATTACATGTTCACTACTACTCTTTACCTATGCCAGGGTTGGCGGCTCCTTTGGGCATCAGGTGGGGGCGGCTCCATTTTCCTTTTTTTTTTTTTCCTTTTATTTATTTTTTTTTTTAAGGACATTGCGTGTTCTGTACAGGACCCTGAGGAAGCTTCTGTCCTCTACATAGACCAGTGTTTCCCAAAGAGGTTGCCTCCAGCTGTTGCAAAACTACGACTACCAGCATGCCCGGACAGCCTTTGGCTGTCCGGGCATGCTGTGAGTTGTAGTTTTGCAACAGCTGGAGGCACCCTGGTTAGGAAACACTGACATAGACAGTGATTTACAGCTCCCAGCAGATCTTTCTTACTTTTATATGTAAGGATTTGCTTTATCTATATTAGCTACTTATTAATTACCTACTTATTAATCTTTAATCCTCACTTTTTCCTATTTTTGGATGACATTTTGGTGGCTTCAGAACCAATTACCAGGTTTCCATAGAGTTCTGGTCTCAACATACAATGGTCGTCCCGGAACCAATTAATATTGTAACTTGAGGGACTCCTGTATATTCATACAGGCAGATTTACAGAGAGTTTCAGAAAATTCACAGCAGATAACATTGCCATGGCTCAAACTCGCAATAGGAAACTCGCTGTAAACCTACTCTAAGGGCTCGTTTGTTGTGGCACCATGGTGTTTTTGCCATATTGTTACAGAGATGGTACCACAACAAAAATGCAACGTGTGAACAAGGCCTAATACAGAAAAGGGCTGTGTGACGGAACATTCTCAGTGCTAGGGGGAGGTATCAGCTCATCTGGTCTATCCCTGGATGCTGGTGCATCTGCAGCAACAGGAGAATTAACCCTTACACTGCAGATATTAGTTACATTAACTGCAAAGAAGCTTTGAGCGGGTTAATTCCACTGGCATCAGCATAAAAGAAGAGAGATAAGAAAAACTACGCATGTCCCTGCCAGGCCTCACTGTCTGCCATCTAAATGCACTTAGATCCGCCACAGGCAACGAAACATAGTCCACACCGCTGTATACATATATATCTTAGCCAAATACGTTTGTTCTAGATAGGCAGGAGGGGATGAGCATTTTCATATACCAATATTGGAACTAGGTTGATATGATCTATAAAAAAAAATAAAAAAGGAGATATATATATATATATATAAATATATATAAAAGACATTGAGGAGTTGTTCGAAAATTCTTGGAGTATTTTTAAATACTTTCAGGAAATTCATCTGTATACAAGTGTTTACCAAGCAAACAATGAAAGATAGGTATTACCGCCATTACTGGAATAACCAGTCACCATGATGACCAGGTATTGCTCTGCACATGTTACGCATTCCTAGACCGAGTCCAGCCTGTCCATGAAGCCGGACCCCCTCCTCCCTGCAGAAATATTCAGACTTTAGGTCTAAGCCAAAATACTGTTACTGTAAGAATTTATCCTGACAGGTACAGATGGAGCCAGTGTCATCCTGATTCCCCATGCAGTAAGATATTGTACTTTTATTTATTTATTACATTTTATATATTTACTTTTTATGTTTAATTTATTTACAGTGGTCCCTCAAGTTACAATATTAATTGGTCCCAGGACGACTATTGTATGTTGAAACCATTGTATGTTGAGACCATAACTCTATGGAAACCTGGTAATTGGTTCTAAAGCCCCAAAATGTCATCCACAAAATAGGAAAAAGTGAAGATTAAACAAAAATAAGTAGATAACTAATATAGATAAAGCAAATCCTTACATATAAAAGAAAGAAAGATCTGCTGGAGGCTGTAAATCACTTTCTATTTCAGTGTTTCCCAACCAGAGTGCCTCCAGTTGTTGCAAAACTACAACTCCCAGCATGCCCGGACAGCCTGGGAGTTGTAGTTTTGCAAAAGCTGGAGGCCCCCTCTTTGGGAAACACTGGTCTATGTAGAGGACAAGAGCTTCTTCAGGGTCCTGTACAGTACACAATGTCCTAAAAAAAAAGTAAAATGAAGCCGCCCTCACTTGGTGTCCAAAGGAGCAGCTAACCCTGTCACAGGTAAAGAGTACAGAACATGTAATACCTCCCTGTACTGTAGGGCGCGCTACCAGACACCAGTCAGTGCATGCACTTTAGGAATACACGGGTTTTACCAGTGAAATATCCATTCTGATTGGTCGGTTCTTCCAGCCCTTGACACGTTTCGCAGATTCCATAGCATTGTATGTTGAGTCTGGTTTCAAGTTACAAAGATCCAGAAAAGACCATTGTATGTTGAAACTATTGTATGTTGAGGCCATTGTAAGTTGAGGGATCACTGTATTTTATTTTTTCCATGTAACTTTGCCAGAAACAGTCTTCCAAGTAAATAAACCAGAAGTGAGTGGCACAACAGCTGCACAAGGAAAAGATCAAGATGATAATAAGATGCCTTCCTTTTATACAGATGGCAAAGCTAATATGTTCCCAAAGGAAAAAAATACGGAGAAAGTAATACATGAGGATTTTAAATTCAGCAAAATCCCTATAAAGACCGACCATGCAGGTCTGCAAATCGGTAAGAGATAAAAGAATAAGGGTACATTCACACGTACAGGATCTGCATATTTTCTACTGCTGATTTTGTTACACATTGACTTCAATGAGGAGCAAAATCAGCTGCAAAAAATATGCAGCAGATCCTGTGCATGTTAACGTACCCTAAAAGGTTAAAAATTCCAAAAAATAATCTGGCCATTGAACCACCACAGCTTCTTCCCCTGCATGCAGCTGGAAGGTGACCACAAGGACCTCGGGACTGCATTGACCTTCCAGACTGACAATGCCCTTAATCCTGCAGTAGAATCTGGCATATATATATATATATATATACACACACACACCAGGGCTATATACCAACTATATATACCAGGCACAGGAAGGAATAAGTGTATAGAATAAGCCTTACATTACAACATCAGACAAGTGCCGCAGTATCAGAATGTTAAAAATGTCACATTGCTATAAAACAGGAAACTTATTTCTTCTAAAAGCCAATTTTTGGTCCTACTCTAGTGTTTCCCAACCAGGGTGCCTCCAGCTGTTGCAAAACTATAACTCCCAGCATGCCCGTACAACTTATGGTTTTGCAACAGCTGAAGGCACCCTGGTTGAGAAAAACTGGCCTAAACAGACAGCACTATTTTATCCATAAGAGTTTACCAATCACAGCAGCCAAGTATAGGTGACATTCTTTCCCTGGCATGGGTATACATACCTACATATCAAATTTCTGTGCAAAAAAATCACTACATTTAGAATAGTGGCAAAGTAGAGAAGACACAAGGCAGGAGTGACATCATCTGAAGCCATACAGGGGAGGACTTCCTCCCTTATTCTGCTACCAACTGTAAGTGTGCAGTTATGTGTGAGATGAGCTATGATTGGATAAAGCTGGACACACCCCCCTCAGCACTCCAGACTGCATTTCCTGTGTTTGGGCTTCTGCCAGGCCAGCAGGAGTCCAAAGTAGGAAGACACCTAGTAGCAGGTTTTTTAAAACACAAACAAAACATAGAAAACTTCATTTTTTTTTTATTTAAACAAAGTACATTAGGAAGATTTTCTATTTACCATAAGGAGTGCAATAGCAAAAATTAGTTTCTATGAGAGTGACCATTTAAACAGGAAATTCAAAATGTTTTGGTAGATGGTCATGCTGGGGATTCTCGACAAAATCTATAAATGCAGAATTCGAATGAAGTAACTTTTTTTTTTAACTATTTAAATATTTGCCGCTAAATCCGTTGAACAAACTCCTCAGAAACTCCGCAGCTAATGTGCTCCGGGAGAACATACCCTAAATGAGTTTTCAGGCATCTATTCTCTGTGTAACATACTAAGCACCAGTACATTGCATGGAAAGTATTCTTGCTGTAGTCATAATCACATGCTGACTGCTTGCGGCACAACCGCAGTGTACAGATGTTCTGTATAACGTACAGACTGTGATAGAAAAGAAAGGTCTACGAAGTGCTGCAAGGTTTACATGTATTCAGCTCAGTGCATGCCATAGGGAGGATTATATTATATTATATATATATATATATACACATACATACACACATACATACACACATACATACACATACATACACACATACATACACTAGCTGAGTACCCGGCGTTTCCCGGTTTTTCCTTCCTAATCCTTGTTGGGGAGGAAAATAAACAAAGGAGGAAGCTTTGGACTTCACATCCCGTCCTCATATATTGTTGTCATATCCCGACCTCCTATGCCCGACCTCCTATACCGACCTCCTATACCGACCTCCTATGCCCGACCCGTAATATATGTACCAGGTATTGAAATATCTCCAGCCGTACGGAAGTTATGTGAGAACATACATTTCCCATTGATTTGCAAGGGACAAAAACCCCGACCCTCACAAATGGGGGTAGTTAAGTGTTAAATTAACTATCCTATATTTTAAGTGGACATATAAGTAACATGTGACCAAGTATTATCGAAATATCTCCAGCCGTTTGGAAGTTATGCAGTAACATATTTCCCATTGACTTGCATGGAACTTTAAACATAAACCCCGCCCCTGGCAAATAGGAGTGAGTAAGGGTTAAATTACCTATCCTATGTTTGTTGTTGACATATAAGTCACATGTGCGCCAAGTTTCATGTTAACATCTTTAGCTGTTTGGACGCGATGCTGGAACATACATACATACACACATACACACACACACACACACACACACATTGCCCCTCATTTACTATTCTAAACCCGACTTGTTTTGTCGGGGGTTTTTTTGGCGCATCTTTGTCTGCGACATGTCTGCAATACGTACGGCAGTCTGCGACACAATGCAACATTTTTTCCCGACGGATCCGATGTGGATTCTCCCAAACCCGAAAAAGGGGCGTAACCCGACATTTCTGAGCTTTCCCACGTATTTATAAAGGTTTCCAACCCGAATTTGTTGAATTGTTGTGGATTTTTTCCCGACAACTCGGAGGAGTTGGAAACCAAAACCTACAAAACCCACGTGCGACAAACAGGATGCGACATAATAATAAATAGGGGAAAAAAGCAGTCGGGTAAGAAAGCAACATAGACTTACAACCCGATTTTCTAAGTAAATGAGGGCCAGTGAGTATATAGATAATATATCAGGTAATAGGAAAACCGTGGAAGACAGAGCCTTATATTTACCAGTGATTTTATACCACCCAGCCTTTCTTACCATACACGTGTTTGCATCATCCTGTTCTGAAGTAAATGAACTTTCCACAGTACAGAAGGGAAGCCCTAGTAAGACTTTCCACTGCACGACAACTTGTAAAAATACCCAAGGACTCATTCAGCTAAACCAGTAACCAACATGAAGTCTGATGCTGAACCTTATAATGAGGGCCTTGCCCAGTGAAATGAGGATAGCAGCTCACATCAAACAAATATCGGAGCCTCTGCAAGATACAGCTCTACAAAAGAAGGGGAACTGCTTAGAATAGTTGAGTCCTTCCAACTCTTTCCAAAAATAATATTTTGACAAGTGAAAGCAGCCTTCGGGTGAGATCTGTATCAGCGCACAATCTTCACTGAGAGAAACCATTACAATCCTATGAGAGGAAAAGTGAATACCGTATATACTCGAGTATAAGCCAACCCGAATATAAGCCGAGGCCCCTAATTTTACCCCAAAAACCCAGGAAAAGTTATTGACTCGACTATAAGCCTAGGATGGGAAACACATCATCCCCCCCTGCAATCATCCAGACCCCCGTCATCATCACCGCCTGTCAATCCCTTCATCAGTGGCCTTCAACCTGCGGACCTCCAGATGTTGCAAAACTACAACTCCCAGCATGCTCGGCGGGAAGTTAGGGTGAGCTGGTCCAGGCCATCTATGCTGCAGGGACCGTCGGGTGCGGAGGATTAGTCGTTGCGGGCTGTCCATTTTCACCGGGGGGGGGGCCTCTTCTCCGCACTTCGGGCCCGGCCCCGGACTAATGATGTTGCTTTGACGACGACGCACAGGGACGTTGCGCATGAACATCCCTGTGCGTCATCGTCAAGGCAACGTTACTAGTCTGGGGCCGGGCTCGAAGCGCGAAGAATAAGTTATGGAGTTAAAAGGGAACATAACCTATTGTTTAAAGGGAACTTGTCATCACTCTCATGCTGAATGAACCACAAGTCAACGGGGAGGTCTCTCTCTTCTCCCTGCCCGACCAGCCTTGATGGCCATTGCTACTGCGCATGCGCCGGTCTCTCACCACACCTGAAAGTCGGGAGTAGCAAGGCTTCAGCGAGAGGGTGAAAGGCTAGGGCGCATGCGCTCTGCAGATCGAGTGCTGCGCTAACAGGGCATGAGACTCCACGGCACTAGGATGTGGAGTTAAAGGCAATTATTATGCTAATTAAGGGGGCGAGCTTAGGAGCATCAGAGGCAGACAGCCAGCGGGGGCCCCGCCTTGAAGGGTGATGCAGGGGCCAAACAACTGAATTTTACCAGCGCATAACTCAGCAGCAAATGGAGGAAGAAAAGTAAGTGACCCCTCATTGGATTCCTGTTCACCCACACTATATCCGGTGTATTGGGTTTAATGTGGATGAACTTGGTGACAGTTTTCCTTTAAAACATTGCGGCAGTTTAATCTGTATCATAACAGACAGGATAGAAAGCATTCTATTACAAACCAGTCGTTTCTCAGAATCTATGTCCAGTTCCTATAAACTACATAACTTCAAGACATCAAAGGACAATTCCTGGTTTTTCATTGTTACTGTGATCTTAGTAATTCCCTACATAATGTAGCTAAAAAACAATGTAGTATTGGAGATGTTTCCTTTCACACCACAGGGGCTCTTGATCATAGATTTCCCACATAGCGGAGCCATGGACAGACAAACAAACATGGCATTGTTTTTTAGGAATAATATGCAGTGTGTTCATTGAGCTGTGAATGTGCTATTCTCTTTAGTTTGTTATCGTCTCTACACATTGTAAGTGCAAGACCTCATTCACCAGAAATGTATGTTTTTTAACTCTTACAACTTGCTCCAGGTCTCAATTCCCAAAATGCCTCAAATTTATGGCTATATGGATAACAAACCATAAGCCAAGACTGCCATTCCTGATTACAGTCATTACAAGTAATGAATTTCTGGACTCCAGGGGAAGCATTAAGTTGTGTTGTTTCTTGGGTGTCATTTTTTAATACACCCTTGAACTAGTGGTCTCTGCTTCAGACTAGCATTACATAGGCAGGACCATCAATGTACGAATGGTAAGCAACAGGGATGTCAAGTCCACAGCTGTCAGGACAGGAAAGGGTTGCCTAAAGTGATACAAAAAAAACCCCAAAAAAAACTATTGACATGTGAGATGTAACACCTGAGGGGCAACAACAGGCAGAATGGGGCATCAGCGTGGAAAATGAGACCGAAGTAAGTAAAACAGTTTTTTTTATTTTTTTATTTATTTATTTTTTTTTTTTTGGACAATCCTTATTGGAAAGTACAGACACAATTCTTATTCGTCAGGGTGTCCGGAATTTGTCGGGCCCTGGTCAAATAGTAGACTCTTACACAATAAGATGATGGTCCAGATTAAATCAACACCAAAACTGTCCACAGCAACCAATCACAGCTCAGCTTTCATATTTTAATGAGCTCTATGGATGCTGACATATAATCTATCTAAACATTGTTAGACACAGAGTATAGAATTTTATGGCAATGGTATTTCCCAATGGCAGTGGCCTCTTTCAGCAGGATATTGCTTTCTGCCAAAATCCTGAAATGTCTTAGACAGGACACCATAGAGCAGGGGTGCTCAACCAGGGGTACGCCACAGGTTGTGCGGGGGTACGGCAATTCGATGACATACCAGCCATGCATTGGCCAGTATTTGTCAGCACAGAGCAGGGATTGGACGCCGCGGCAGCTCACTATATTGTACTGTGGCCAGAGCCGAGGCCGTGGCCACTTTACATGAGCTCCAGTGGCTGCCGGGCCTGACGTGTGACGTCCCTGACATTGCACGGAGGTGCCGGCACCGCGCAGAAGGACATCACCCGTCCGTGCGGCCCTCCGTTATTGTATGCATCTCATATTAAGATGGAGGGGGTGGGGGATAATGGCAAAAGGGGATCATAGTGAGGGGAATAATGGCACAATGGGATTAACCCTTTAAGGACCACATGTTTTTTCATTTTTGCACTTTCGTTTTTTCCTCCTCACCTTCTAATCACACTTTCAATTTTCCACCTACAAACTCATGAGTGTTTGTTTTTTGTACCACCAATTTTCGGCTATTAACACTGGCCCTCTGCTACAAGAATCAGCTGAGGGCCGGCCGGTATGGTGGGGCTCGAGTCGGGAGCCTGTGCCATACCCAGTAAACGGCCCAAAGCCTTGGTCATTAAGGGGTCAAGTATTGCATTAGAAAGGTAAGCACACGCCATTGTGAAATTAAGTACTTTTATGACTTACTTTGACCGCGGGTACCCCTCACGCGCAAGTTCAGCCCAAACCTGCGAACGAGGGGTACACGCGGACATACTTTCACCCTTTGGGGGTACAGCCGCGAAAAAGGTTGAGAACCACTGCCTTAGAGGTCTTGTGAAGTCAATGCCTTGATGGGTCAGAGCTGTTTGGCATCAGAATTAGAACCTACACAGTATTGGTTTTATTATCAGGGCTGGATGGTGTATGTACAGATCAACATCCAGTCGGATTTATTAATACTGAGAAGAACAAAGAACCGTTCAGTTTCCAAAGTAACTGAGTCACGGAGCACTGGAGTCAGGCTATAAATGGGTGGGGGTCATTCATGTATGCTATATTATAGTTTTGGCGAGGCTTATTTAACTAACCACAACTGGATCTGAGCAGCAACTATATAAGGACAGATACTTTATACAGACCACCTCCTTATCCAGAGCAGATTTTCTATCATACATCATGCATAGTGGAATTTTATTCGAGCAGTCCACCCCCACAGAAGACCACATTTCAATGCAACTTTGAATGGTCTTCTCAAATATTTTATTTATTCATCTCTGAGGACATGTTTTTATCAAGTTTGTAAATTCGAATTAGTTCATATCCAGGGTTAAATTGTAATTTTGCAGTATATTAAAATAGTAGTAATAATTAAAAGGGTAGCTATCATCAGTATCACCTGCACTAACCTGTTGCTACAGGCTGGTAGTGCGGGTGACACTGATGAAAAGGATACTTACCTATCCCCGATCCGTGGCTCCGTTCGCCCATTATACTACTAATTCGAGCTTGGTGCAAAGGCTTTCCAGGCATGCTGCGATTTGTAGTTTTGCAACAGTAACTTATGGAATACATACACTGAGCAAAGGATATACAGTGGTCCCTCAAGTTACAATATTAATTGGTTCTGGGATGACCATTGTATGTTGAAACCATTGTATGTTGAGATTAGAGATGAGCGAACTTACAGTAAATTCGATTTGTCACGAACTTCTCGGCTCGGCAGTTGATGACTTATCCTGCATAAATTTGTTCAGCTTTCAGGTGCTCCAGTGGGCTGGAAAAGGTGGATACAGTCCTAGGAAAGATTCTCCTAGGACTGTATCCACCTTTTCCAGCCCATGGGAAAGCTGAACTAATTTATGCAGGATAAAGTCATCAACTGCCGAGCCGAGAAACTCGTGACAAATCGAATTTACTGTAAGTTCGCTCATCTCTAGTTGAGACCATAACTCTATGAAAACCTGGTAATTGGTTCTAAAGGCACAAAAATGTCATCCAAAAATAGGAAAAAGTGAGGATTAAAGAAAAATAAGGAGAAGTCCTTACAACTATAAGAGTAAGAAAGATCTGCTGGGAGCTGTAAATCACTGTCTATGTCAGTGTTTCTCAACCTGAGTGCCTCCAGCTGTTGCAAAACTACAACTCCCAGCCTTTGGCTGTCCGGGCATGCTGGTAGTTGTAGTTTTGCAACAGCTGGGGGCACCCTGCTTGGGAAACACTGGTCTATGTAGAGGACAGGAGCTTCTTTGGGGTCCTGTACAGTACACACAGTGTCCCAAATGGAGCCGCCCTTACTTGGTGTCCAGAGGAGCAGGTATCCCTGGTACAGGTAAAGAGTACAGAACATGTAATATCTCCCTGTACTGTAGGGGGCACTACCAGACACCAGTCAGTGCATACGCTTCAGTAATGCTGATTGGTCAGTTCTTCTGGCCATTGACACGTTTCACAGATCTGGACGGTCCGTAGCATTGTATGTTGAGTCTGGTTTCAACTTACAATGGTCCAGAAAAGACCATTGTATGTTGAAACTGTTGTATGTTGAGGCCATTGTAAGTTGAGGGATCACTGTATCCCATGTCTATGTGATTGTATACAGTGTGGGGGAATACAGTACATCAGTGCTTCACTACAACACTACATGTCTATTTTTAGTTAAGCCATAGAAATTGCCTTTTCCTTTCAGAAACCTATTTCACAGGCAAAATTCATGTTCCTCTCAATACACATTGGGGGAGATTTATCAAAACCTGTGTAGAGGAACAGTGGTGCAGTTGCCTATAGGAAGCAGACTGCCTTTCACTTTTAAAAAGGCCTCTGAAAAATAAAAGAAGCGATGTTATTGGTTGCTATGGGCAAATACTCTGCCTACACAGGTTTTGATAAATCTCCCCCCCCCCCCCCCCATTATCCGCCCTCATTATGAGAGTTTCTCTTCCTTTCTTAATGGCTTCCCGAGACAAATAACATATAAATTAAAAATGCTAAAGCTAAGAAGGCGCTAATAGTTGTGCAGACAGCTTGCACCTGCATTCAATTACGAGAAGTAAGTCGCTTTGTTAGACTTTTTTGTTGTGTTCCCATAACTACCCGACGGTGCTGCCAATTTCCCAAATGATTCGAAGTAAATTCAGTATTAAAACAAATAAGTTAGAAGGAAAGAGGCTTTAGGGCCTGGAAAGAACAGAAAAGTAATGCAACTTGTAATTCTTACTCGCTAAAAACGGTTCAAAGTAGAACACAAAAAAAACATAGACTGTCACAACAACAACAAAAAATAAGACTGGCAACTTCCTAGTTTTACGATGGGCCTGGGTTCACACCACATTTTTACAATACAGTTCCCGTATACGTTTTCAATTTGAAAACCGTACAGAACCGTATTGAATACCATATGCATTGACTCTCCATTGAAAACCATAAGCCAAAAGATGCATCAGGTGGTGTCAATTTTGCATCCTGTACGGTTTTGTCAGTTTTTTTCCCATTTTGGTCCGGGTACTTTTTTTTTTTTTTTTTTTTTTTTTTTTTTTAACATGGGAGTCAATGGGAACCGTACAGATCCCTCTGTGCGTACGGTTCCATCCGGTTTTCACCATACGGTTTCTGACTTTGCACAGTTTTTTTCTTGGAATTTCAATCAAACAAGTGAAACTTTATTCATAATGGAGTGAAAAGTTAAAAATGTATAAGTTTTTTTCTTAAAAAACAGATGCAACCGGACGTAATTTTTCAAACCGTATACGGATTAAAATTTGTACACACCGTTTGATACAGTTTAGTCCGGTTTTGAGGAATCAGTTTTTTTAATCTAAAACCTGATACGGGAACTGTACTGCAAAAACGTGGTGTGAACCCAGCCTAAGAATGAAGAAAACAGGATAGATGCCATCATCACAATGCCAACCTGGAAACAGACAGCGTTCTGTGCTGGAAATAAATCTGAACTTGTGCAGACTGCCAAATCTTAGAATTGTATAAGAAAAGATAAAAAAAAAAAAAATCATAGGAAACTATTTGTAAACAATTCATAAACACAAAGGACTAAACCAGCTGTATACCATTGGTCTGCAACTTGTTATTTTTTAGCTATTAGAAAAAACTGGTGCTGCAGCACAGGGGGCCATTAGGAAGCAATGGGGCCCGAATACCTCATGCAATGCAAAACAACATCCCGTAAGCTGGCCATACACTTAAATTTATATGGGCATTGTCAGATGCAAAAACTTTATATATTTTGTACATCTTGGCAAAACATTAACCTTTCTAATATACTTTATAAGAAAATATTATAAGAAAATTTGATTTCCTATTTATAGAAATCAAAGCTTATAAATCATGGTTTTGTCCAAGCTGAAGCACAGGCATGGAGAAAGTCCAGTAAGTGAGGGTGGGCTAGCACTCCTCTGTGCTCTCTCCTGTCTGATAGTACTCCTCTGTGCTCTCTCCTGCCTGGTAGTACTCCTCTGTGCTCTCTCCTGTCTGATAGGACTCCTCTGTGCTCTCTCCTGTCTGATAGGACTCCTCTGTGCTCTCTCCTGTCTGATAGGACTCCTCTGTGCTTTCTCCTGTCTGATAGCACTCCTCTGTGCTCTCTCCTGTCTGATAGCACTCCTCTGTGCTCTCTCCTGTCTGATAGCACTCCTCTGTGCTCTCTCCTGTCTGATAGTACTCTCTGCTCTCTCCTGTCTGATAGGACTCCTCTGTGCTCTCTTCTGTCTGATAGGACTCCTCTGTGCTCTCTCCTGTCTGATAGCACTACTCTGTGCTCTCTCCTGCCTGGTAGTACTCCTCTGTGCTCTCTCCTGTCTGATAGGACTCCTCTGTGCTCTCTCATATCTGATAGTACTCCTCTGTGCTCTCTCCTGCCTGATAGGACTCCTCTGTGCTTTCTCCTGTCTGATAGCACTCCTCTGTGCTCTCTCCTGTCTGATAGTACTCTGTGCTCTCTCCTGTCTGATAGGACTCCTCTGTGCTCTCTTCTGTCTGATAGGACTCCTCTGTGCTCTCTCCTGTCTGATAGCACTACTCTGTGCTCTCTCCTGCCTGGTAGTACTCCTCTGTGCTCTCTCCTGTCTGATAGGACTCCTCTGTGCTCTCTCATATCTGATAGTACTCCTCTGTGCTCTCTCCTGCCTGATAGGACTCCTCTGTACTCTCTCCTGTCTGATAGGACTCCTTTGTGCTTTCTCCTGTCTGATAGCACTCCTCTGTGCTCTCTCCTGTCTGATAGCACTCCTCTGTGCTCTCTCCTGTCTGATAGGACTCCTCTGTGCTCTCTCCTGCCTGATAGGACTCCTCTGTGCTCTCTCCTGCCTGATAGGACTCCTCTGTGCTCTCTCCTGCCTGATAGGACTCCTCTGTGCTCTCTCCTGTCTGATTGCACTCCTCTGTTATCTCTCCTGTTTGATAGTACTCTCCTCTGTGCTCTCTCCTGTCTGATATGACTCCTCTGTGCTCTCTCCTGTCTGATTGCACTCCTCTGTTATCTCTCCTGTTTGATAGTACTCTCCTCTGTGCGCTCTCCTGTCTGATAGGACTCCTCTGTGCTCTCTCCTCTCTAATAGTACTTCTCTGGCTCTCTCCTGTCTGACAGGACTCCTCTGTGCTCTCTCCTCTCTGATAGGACTCCTCTGTGCTCTCTCCTCTCTAATAGTACTTCTCTGTCTCTCTCCTGTCTGATAAACCCGAGTGCTGTCAGACAGGAGAGAGCACAGAGGAGTCCTATCAGACAGGAGAGAGACAGAGAAGTACTATTAGAGAGGAGAGAGCACAGAGGAGTCCTATCAGAGAGGAGAGAGCACAGAGGATTCCTGTCAGACAGGAGAGAGACAGAGAAGTACTATTAGAGAGGAGAGAGCACAGAGGAGTCCTATCAGACAGGAGAGCGCACAGAGGAGAGTACTATCAAACAGGAGAGATAACAGAGGAGTGCAATCAGACAGGAGAGAGCACAGAGGAGTCCTATCGGGACACACAGCTGAACGACTTTCTAAAAGTGTGTGGTCAAGTTTAGATAGGACTAGATGACCAACTAATATGAATGGAGGGCCTCCTGACTCGATGTTGCGGTAGAGAAGAACAGGGAATGCTTTATTTTAATATGCTGGATTCTTATGTGGTGAAGGGAGATAAGCTGCTGCTAAACAGGTGTCTGTTAGTAGTTTACTACCCCTTTCCCCATTAAGGGTGTATTCATACGTAAAGTATTCTGTGTATATCTGATGCACAGGATTTGAAGATCTGATTCTGTGTTCAGACATTTAGTTAGATTGAAATCTGCAGCTTTAAATCCTTCGCATTAAATATGCGCAGGATACTGTACGTGTGAATAGACCCTTTAGCTGAGCATGCATAAAAGGATTTATATTCGATATATTAGCATCTAGATTGTACAGATCCCATTACTTTTTTTGCACAGGGGACCTCTGCAATAAAAGGAGTTCTAGCCCACCCTCTCTTACTGTACTTTGTCTCTGCCAACAAGGTACTGACCTGGAAGCTGTAGACTACCAAAAGCACATGTTTGAAGAATTCTATCCTGTCACCATGATAAAATAACGAATATAACAGCAATAAATACAAACTAATGGAAGGTGAGAATTTCATATATAGATCTTTAAATGGTATATCAATGGTAAAGCACAAATAAAACTATAGCCACATGGGCACAGCCGCTCCATCTCATTGGCACAGCTATTTGCAATCATCATCTTCTCAGCCCAACCATAACACGGGATATAATGCTGCCATCTGTCCCAAAAGCTGAACTGCTGGGTCTGGTTCAATATGGCCACCATATGTATAGAAACATGTATAGCCAAGTTTGACATTGGAAATGTGTAACCCATTAGAGTTTAATCTGGAGGACCGTGTGGAGGTCATCGATATTCTGCAATAGTTATGCACAACAAGGCACAGGATTAGAGCACATCCTTTGAGAAAAGGCTTTATGTAAATATACAACAGAATGCATATACAATCTTATCTGTGTCCTGCACTAAAAGAAAGGACAATCAGAATTTGCATTTCAGAGACTGAAGGACTGTCCTAACCATAATCTTCTTAAAAACCTATGTCGTTTGTCCAGACCTACACAATGCCATAGCCAGAAGTCAATGACAATGGAATTGGTAATACCCATAAGTACTAGGAGTGGTCTGTACAGAAAGAAAGAGTCTGGGCATTGCTTAATGACTGCTTGTGCATGGTGATGCTACTCTGAGCATGATCCTGCAGCACAAGGTAAATAAGGTATTAAAGAATGGGTCCACACTATTGTTTGAAGGGTAAATGTAATTACAATCCATAACAAGCTATGGGCATTTCTGTCTATTTGTTACATAAACAATGATAATTTATGCATATCACGGGGATAAGGAGAACAGATGCTGTAAACGAGGAAAACATCATGATGTTACCAGGACACATATAATGAGATTTATAGATACTGTGTGACACTTCAGATAGAGATAGAAGGATGGCTGAAGAGAAAGGGTCAGCAGACCAGGATTATAAAGATAGAGTAAGTTGATAAGATTGCACCCAGGTGAAGCGGAGGACCCCATACACATCGGATGGTTGGCTGGCCCCACAATAAGGTTTCTTAGTCTAGCAGCGGCTTTGTCCTCTCCTTATTAAGAACACATGCATGCCCAGCTAGGTGTACATGTTTATGGGAGGCTTAGAAGAGACAGTGGTCCGCCACAAAAGTATCAGCTATCTAATGTAGATAGCCAGCTTAAAGGGGTACTCCGCTGCGCCAGTGTTCGTAACATTTTGGTCCAAATGCTTGGAGCGAGGTGACGGGGGTCATTACAACACGACCACGCCCCTTGTGACATCACAGCACCCTCAATGCAAGTCTATAGATTTGGGGAGTGGCAGCCGCCACACCCCCTCCAATAGACTTGCATTGAGCGGGTGTGGCGTGATGTCACAAGGGGCGTGGTCGTGATGTCACGACCCCCACCACCTGCACCCATCGTTCTAAACAAACACCGGGTGCGGGACCCCCCGCAATCAGACATCTAGAGTGGAGAGAGACATCTAGAGTTTGTCTAGAGTGGCGAGAGTAGTTACAAAGAGTTTCCCCCTCTGGAGGACCTGTCCTGTCCTTTATTAGGGTACATTCACATGCAACTAATTTGCTGCTGGTTGCCCCACTGCTTAAATTCTGCTTGCAGATTTTCTGTTATGACACTCCACAAATGGAATTTCCGCAGTAGAAAATCAGCAAGCGGAATTTCGGTTGCAAGCAATCAGCAGCAGTTTAGTTATGCCTGAACGCAGGTAACCCTGTGATATGAATGAGCTCTGTGTAATGCTTAATTTCCAACGTGGTAAAATAGTTTACTGACAAAATGTCCCTACAAATTACTACCGATTCCTGGGGGTTCCAGGAGGGAAGAATACAACGTCAAATGGAACAGAGAATATTTTATTTATTTTCATTTCATATGGATCCATAAGAAAATATGATATAAAACTGGAGGCACACAGAGGAGAGGGTACAGTATGGGCCCATAGACTTCAATTGGTACAGTACAGCTTGTATAGAGCCATATGACAGCTGTGTCACCTGGTTTTTAGGGTAAAAAGTAAGGGCATGTCTGTATAAGGCTTTTAACCCTGAATTCGTACATAATTATAATTAGTTAATGGACTCCTCCAGCACCGAGATATCAGTTAAAAAATATATGCAAATGAGGCTTTGGAGCCAAGTGGGTGTTCCCTCGGCTGCTAGAGCCTAGCACAGTTCAGCCCCTTTACCAGTTAGTCACTCCCCTCTGTGCGTTGGTCACCTCCTCTACACCCACATTTGCCGAGAGGAACACCCAGTGGGCTCCAACGCCTAATTAGCATATTTTTCTTAGCCCTATTCAAGCATGTTCAGACACTTACTAATCGCTAGATCACCACAAGAGAAGCGCTCAGTTGAGTGCTTCTCTTCACATCTTTGGAGCTCACCTTCTGCAGTAAGATGGCTAGAGCAGTGATCAGCTGAGCTCTTCTCTTGGCTCCAGCGATTGGTGGCGGTCTTAACACCTATACCCCAACCGATCAAAAGTTTTGACGTGTTAACAAAGACAGTACCATTGAGAAGTTATCATTCGCCACTGATTTGCTTCAGATTGCTATGGGAGCTGTACCAGGCTTACTCTTCTACACTTCTTTTTAGGTAATGACAATGGGGCTAATCCTGGTGCAGATCTCGTGCACACCAGCAACACATCCGCATCACAAATCTGTATGTTGGTCTCAAATTTCGATCACAGATCCTGTAGTAAATATGTCGGATTTGCAGATCCTGTTGTAAATACCAGTTGGATTTGTACGTGAGAATACCCTAAGAATTAAAGCCCCGTGTTTGGCCAGCTTATGTTTAAAATTTCAAAGAATCTTTACAAAATCAACAAATTCACCCTAGATCCACCAAGTGGTCAACAGCTCAAAAATCTCAACTCAGGCCTAGTTCAAGCACAATGTACATTACAAAGTCGCAAAACTCTGATCTATAATATGTTTTTACACATTGCCAGGGATGCTACTGCAGTGTGATATCTAAGCTAAGTTTGGTAGGTTTTATAGTGCAGGAAGACAATACACAATAGGAGGAGAATGATGTGCAGAGCTATAACCGGCACTATATGGCCCTATTCCAGGATGGCTACAAGTAAGAAACACTCAATCTTTGTTAAACAGCGCTCATCCACAAGAGTGAGCACAAAGAAAAGAGAAATCATCTCTAAGCTGAAGCAAAGCTTACACAAGTCTAACTGGTTCCAGCAGGGAAAAACTCTTTATATTCGGTCTGAGTGCCGACACTTACACACCCGTACTGTATCAGAATTCGACAGAAATGAGTCAAGCTGAAGGTATGATGGCCATCTGGATTAGGTGGAGCACTGAAGAGATGGGGAATTGACAGATCCATTATTTAGTAAAGGTAAAACAGATTCCGTCTTCCATTGACTACACCATATAGCCACATCTGTAGCCTCATATCTACGCTAAGGCTATGATCCTGTCTTCTGTCATGGCTGATGTGTACAAGGCTAGTATAGGCTTTCAAAAGGAAAATTCTTGCTTTAGTGTTTGTGTGTACATCTGAAGGTCAGCACTTTCCTACAAACCTGTAGGTTCTGTTCACACCAGTCATAACGGCAGTGCCCACAGACCTCATTGATAATGTGAAGTTGTGCTGCTTTCTATCTTCCCCTCAAATCGGATTGAACTACTGACAGAAGCTTCAAACAAAACCTCTGACCGTAGTGTAAATGAAGCCATACTAAGCACTCACACCCCTTTGTATATAGGGATAAAAAATATATATATACGTGTAGGTAAAAAGCAAGACTCGAAGAGTAGGAGTGAGATAGTGAGTGAGACTCGCTGCTAGACAATACTCGAAGAGTAGGAGTGAGATAGTGAGTGAGACTCACTGCTAGACAATACTCGAAGAGTAGGAGTGAGAGTGAGTGAGACTCGCTGCTAGACAATACTCGAAGAGTAGGAGTGAGAGTGAGTGAGACTCGCTGCTAGACAATACTCGAAGAGTAGGAGTGAGAGTGAGTGAGACTCGCTGCTAGACAATACTCGAAGAGTAGGAGTGAGATAGTGAGTGAGACTCGCTGCTAGACAATACTCGAAGAGTAGGAGTGAGATAGTGAGTGAGACTCGCTGCTAGACAATACTCGAAGAGTAGGAGTGAGATAGTGAGTGAGACTCGCTGCTAGACAATACTCGAAGAGTAGGAGTGAGATAGTGAGTGAGACTCGCTGCTAGACAATACTCGAAGAGTAGGAGTGAGATAGTGAGTGAGACTCGCTGCTAGACAATACTTGAAGAGTAGGAGTGAGATAGTGAGTGAGACTCGCTGCTAGACTATGCAAGAGCATAACCTATTGTAGAAACCTACAGAAATCCTGCCATTGAACCCTTTGCTCCCAACAAGGTATCTACAATCCTAGTCAACACTGACTGCAGATTGTGCAGGATATTGCAGCTCAGCAACATTCAATGTCATTGAGTCAAGCTTAATATTAGGCACAACCCCTATAAACAAGTATAAAAGCTCTGGAATTAAGCAGACATACTTATCCTGTAGAACCCCTTCTAACTATCAAAATGTAAAATACAAAACCTGCCTCACTATAAATGGTAGCCAGAAACTGTAAACTGATCTGCTCTGAAACAAGAGAATAATCCCCAAGTGCTTTAAAGTATAGCTGTCAACATGAAACACAGTGGACGTGTCCTAGAACAAGTCTAACGTTTTTGTCTAAGTGTTCAGACTCCAACCGATTAGTAGACCAAGCTGCTGCAGAGCTTCTCTCCCCGCTATATGTCTATGTGAGCATGATGGTCCCATAGACCAACACTATAAATCTGTCCTGGTCATGTGACAGAGCCAGGAGAGAAAACACTAAGCATGCACTTCTCGCGATTCGTTCTACTGATAAACCAATAAAAACTTTTTATATGTCTTTTTTTTATTTTTTATTTTTTTTTAGAATAATAGGTACACTTTAACCTTCAACATTGACAATATAACCTACAATACAGTTTATCACCATCTGTCCACAGAATTAGACTTAAGCAAAGATTCCAGATAAAGTTGCCAAGCAACCAATCAACATCAAAGTAACATTTAATGTCAGCAAAACAAACAATTCTATGTATATTTAGAAAAACCAGTCTAGGTTATGCGTAGACGAGCTGAACAGTAGACTCGTGTGAACATCATCTTATACAATGAAATTGCAAGGGAATTCTTTCACCAACCACTCGGACAGACAGGTTCACCATAAATTAGGAGATTATTGAATCTTTAAATTTGGAGATGTAAACTGAACCCACCAAGTACATAAAGTGGAAATCAGAGGCCCAAAAGAGAACTTTCACTAGATATGGTGGAATCAAATTCAGACCGTCTTCTGTCGACCACTGAAGTCCTTATAACTAGAACAACCATGACGGATGCCGTCTGATTGTAGAGATCTATCGAAAAGTTGATCTGCCATACTGGGTTTTTTTCCCAATCATTATTGCATGTAGTGGTTGGAAAGTTGTTCATGCCCAACAGCAGCTCTGTATCCCATCAATGGGTGGGCCCCGACTAGGGCGCAGATCACTGCAGAGGTTGACTGTAGGGCTGGGCGGTATGACCAAATGTCTTTATCACGGTATTTTTTAAACTTTTGGCAGTTCCACGGTATATAAACGGTATTTCCTAGCCCCCCCCCCCCATATTATCAGTAAACACTCACATATCACCTGCAAGCGCTGCCGTCCTCGTTCTGTTTGTTGCGGCCGCCGGCGCTGACACTCTATACTGTGCGGTATCCCTATGCCCGGGCTGCAAAAGGTAAACAAAAGAAACTTTAACGCACCTACGTCGGCCTTACACTGGGGACGGGAACGTCAGAGAGCTGTCAGCCAGGTGATAGGCTAGCCCGCTGGCTGTCATGTAAGAAGCCGGCTTCTTACATGACAGTGGGCTCAGCCTATCACCGGCCAAGGCGGAACATCTGTGATAGGCTGACAGCTCTCTGACGTTCCCGTCCCCAGTGTAAGGCAGACGTAGGTGCGTTAAAGTTTCATTTGTTTACCTTTTGCAGCCCGGGCATAGGGATACCGCACAGTATAGAGTGTCAGCGCCGGCGGCCGCAACAAACAGGACGTGGACGGCAGCGCTTGCAGGTGATATGCGAGTGTTTACCCCGATGGGGATGTGGGCTGATAATATGGGGGGGGGGGGGGGGGGGCGGCGCTAGGAAATATCGTTATAAGAGGTCTGATCGAGGGGAGCCCAAGGCTGGGACCACCCACATTCTATGTGGGGCTGCGTCTCCAGTAGTTTCGGAAACCTCTAGACTGGAGACGTTATGTAATGCCATGCCCCCTTGTCATGTCACGCCCCCTCTATTCATGTCTATGGGAGGGGGGCGTGGTGGCAGTTGCGCCCCCTCCCATAGACATGAATGGAGGGGGCATGTCTTGACATCACAAGGGGGCGTGGCATTATGTCATGTCTCCAGTCCAGGAGGACTCCAAAACTGATGCAGCCCCCGCATAGAGGGGTTCTTTTATTATTGTAGTGTAAGTGAAGCATTTTTTACACCTTTTTTTTTGTGCGCTGGTAGTGTGTAGGAGTTCCAAATTTATTAAATGGTCACAGAGTATTTGATAAATTTTGTGCAGGTCACATTTTCTGAAATTTTTCTCATCACATACACCAAAAAGCTAAGCTAAGTCTGGGCTGGTGTAGGTTTTTTGACGGTTTTGCGCCTACTTTGCACTTTTTCACAAAAAAAGGTGCAGTTCATAAAACCCATCCATAACATGTGCACTGCCAAAATCAGTGGATTGCAACTGAAAACCAGCAAAAATGTGTAAATCAAAAAGGTGCAAAAAAAGGACAACTGCGCCAAAATAGCGCCAAAAAAGAAAAAAAAAATAGTAAACACAATGATAAATGCTGGCCAGAATACGGGTGTTGTGGCGGGCACCCCGCAATCAGACATCTTATCCCCTATACTTTGGATAGGGGAAAGTTATTTTTGCCCAGAATACCCATTTAACCCCTTAAGGACCAAGCCCATGTAAGCCTTAAGGACTAAGCCCATGTTGGCCTTAAAGGTCCAGGCCAATTTTATTTTTGCATTTTCGTTTTTTCCTCCTCGCTTTCTAAAAATCTTAACTCTTGTATTTTTATCCACAGTCGATTATGAGGGCTTGTTTATTTGCGCTACCAGTTGTCCTTTGTAATGACATCACTCATTTTGCCATAAAATGTATGGCGCAACCAAAAAAAATACTATTTGTGTGGCAAAATTGAAAAGAAAACCGCAATTTTGCCAATTTTGGAATGTTTCCTTTTCACGCTGTACACTTTATATTAAAAATGATGTCGCTACGGGGTTAAAAAGTGTTTAGCCAAGCAGCCAAAAGATGCTGAGAAAAGTTAAAAAGCCAATAGTTAAGGAATTAAAGGGGTACTCCGGTGAAAACCTTTTTTCTTTTAAATCAACTGGTGGCAGAAAGTTAAACATATTTGTAAATTACTTCTATTAAAAAAATCTTAATCCTTCCAGTACTTATTAGCTGCTGAATGCTACAGAGGAAATTCCTTTCTTTTTGGAACACTGATGACATCACGAACACAGTGCTCTCTGCTGACATCTCTGTCCATTTTTGCAACCATGCATAGCAGATGTATGCTAAGGGCAGCATGGTGGCTTAGTGGTTAGCTCTGCTGCCTTGCAGTGCTGGGGACTTGGGTTCAAATCCCACTAAGGACAACAATAAATAAATAAAGCGTTATTATTATTATTATTATTATTATAATAACGTCAGCAGAGAGAACTGTGCTCGTGATGTCATCAGAGAGCATTCCAAAAAGAAAAGAATTTTATTAGTATTCAGCAGCTAATAAGTACAGGAAGGATTAAGATTTTTTAATAGAAGTAATTTACAAATATGTTTAACTTTCTGCCACCAGTTGATTTAAAAGAAAAAAGGTTTTCACCGGAGTACCCCTTTAAACAAACCAGAGAAGCATAAATATACCTCATCTACACAAACTACAAGTCACAGCATCCGCCTTCTCCAGAAATCTTGTTTTTACATCGAAAGTCCTATTTTTTACAACCAAGTAAAAACACCAATAGGTACAATCCACTTGCTAGAGCTCAGTTACTACTCATCGTAAATTCCAATTCTGTGGCATGTTACAAGACAGGACACAAATGACATGTCACCGGAGGTGTCTGAGACCTCTAGAAGTGTTAGCAGATCTGTCATATGTGAACTCAGACCTGAACCACGGCAGGAGGGATGTATTAAGAACAACACTTTCTGTTCTGTACATCACCCCAGCCATTATAAATGGATATGTATCAGTCTTACCCCCAATGCAGTTTTACATAAGGTACATGAAACTATTAAAGCCAATCTAATAAAGACACAATGTCAACATGACGGGAACAATTATATACCTTGTTGCTGCATCATAAAAGACTGTTAAAAGTAGCAAAATGATGATGTTCCTGTCTCTATTATACTGTATAAAAGATCTATTCGGGAATCTGCATTTGTCATCGTTCTAGTCCATATAATACACGCCCTACAAAATCTTTATAGGTAGTAAAACCCATGAACCTACAGCAAAAAAGACAGAAATAATACCATTAGAGAGGAGCGAACTTACAGTAAATTCGATTCGTCACGAACTTCTCGGCTTGGCAGTTGATGACTTATCCTGCATAAATTAGTTCAGCTTTCAGGTGCTCCGGTGGGCTGGAAAAGGTGGATACAGTCATAGGAGACTCTTTCCTAGGACTGTATCCACCTTTTCCAGCCCACCGGAGCACCGGAAAGCTGAACTAATTTATGCAGGAAAAGCCATCAACTGCCGAGCCGAGAAGTTCGTGACAAATCGGATTTACTGTAAGTTCGCTCATCTCTAAATACCATATTGCAGTTGTCTTCAACCTGCGGACCTCCAGATGTTGCAAAACTACAACTCCCAGCATGCCCGGACAGCCGTTGGCTGTCCGGGCATGCTGGGAGTTGTAGTTTTGCAACATCTGGAGGTCCGCAGGTTGAAGACCACTGCCATATTGTGAAGCCGTTCCCACAAGACAGAATGAGGAAATTAACTCAAGGATTGGCCAACTTCCTGACAAGTTTTACTAAACAAAGGAACACAACACAGTTTTACCATCACATGTTTTGACCAAATCAGCACATTTTAGGCCAGCCTTCTAATGTGTATGCCTGGGGTAAGCGAAGGACAGGGCATGTTTTCAGAGATTAGCCACTGCCAGAGATGTCTGGCAGCGGCACACACCTCCTTTGTCTATTCAGAACACATGAACATTGGGGTGACCTGTTGTGTATGGAGGGATCAGGGGAGCTATCTTATGGCTATGGCCAGCTTTACAGGATTATAGTGTTCTGAGAGTCAGATTACAAACTCCTGATAAAGTGAGATTATATGAAAAATAAATGGGTTTTAAATAGCTGTACAGATGTAGCAGTTGTGAATTGGTTACTGTTCACACCAAGATACCATAAGTTACCATTGGTTTTTCATAGAAAGCCAGGTAAAGTCTGTGGTTGAAAATAGCTTTTCCATTAGAAAATAACTGTTAGGCTGGGTTCACACCACGTTTTTGCAATACAGTTTTTTTTTCAGGTTTTTGATAAAAAAAACAGATTCCTCAAAACCTGACTAAACTGTATCAAAAAGTGTACAAAGTTTTATCTGTATACGGTTGAAAACCGTATACGGTTTGAAAAGTGATGTCCGGTTGCATCCGTTTTTTAAGAAAAAAAAACGCATACCTTTTGAACTTTTCACTCCATTATGAATAAAGTTTCACTTGTTTGATTGAAATTCCAAGAAAAAAAACTGCAAAGTCAAAAACCGTACGGTGAAAACTGGATGGAACTGTACACACATACAGTTCTGTACGGTTCCCATTGACTCCCATGTTAAAAAAAAAAATGTATACGGGTCTATACGGTTTTTCACCTGGACCAAAAACCGTGGTAGGCCACGGTTTTCTGTCCAGAAAAAAAAAGTAAAAAACCGTGTGGTGTGAAAAACGGAGACTACCGGATGCAATATGGCGCATACGGTTTTGAATGGAAAGTCTATGGGCACGGTTTTCTGTACAGTTGCATACGTTTTCTGATTTTAAAAAAACGTATCCAAAAACTGTATAGAAAATCGTGGTGTGAACCCACCCTTACACAGCTTTGAAGTCATGTACAGGGACATGCTTAAGGGGACATGTACAGGGACATGTACAGGGACATGCTTAAGGGGGCCCCATAATAGACCAGTACATGGGATCTCTGTTGCAGATTCTGGATCAGGGCCCAGAAGCTACAAGTTACACCTCTGGTCATGTACTAGTTATAACAACGTAAAGGAAAACTGCCGCATGAAAATGAAGTCAAATCTACCTTGATCATGATACAGTGCAGGGGGAATGGAGAATATATATATACATATACATATATATATATATATATATATATATATATATATATATATATATATATATATTATATTGCTGTGCTTGCAGATTCAGTTTAACATGTTCTATATTGGTTGAGCCACCATCTCATTCTGGGCTCAGGAGTCCGGTGGGCGGTCTCACCCAATGATTGGCAGCCCTCCCTGTATCAGCCTGATATGGAGGTAGCTGTCAGCACATTAGGACCACCCACTAACTCCTAAGCCCAAAATAAGCAGAATATGTTACACTGAATCACAAAACGATATATTAACCTGTTCAGCTCCTCCTGTTCTATAACATGCTGTCAGCCAATCAGACTGCTTGTTTAACAAGACAGATGTGTTGTATGTGTATTTTTTTTTTCTGTAAATCCGTGAATAATCTGTGTTACATATAGATTTTGCTGCAGATCCCCCTGTGGATTTCACCACAATACATTAAAGGAGTGAGAATAGCAACTAAGATCTGCGACAGACAACAAATGTAAAATGTCATCTACATGTCCAGTACTGTACTCCACTAAAACCCCTGAAGAATCTGCCAAGTGTGAACTCACCTTTAGTGTAAGGTCAGCAGTACAGTCATTAGTAGCTGCATTTTATCATGCAACTTCTGATATCAATAAATAGTGACCAAGGCAGTCGGTCACCTCCTATTTATTAAATGTACTACAGTTGTTGGGCTCAGTCCTGTTTATGGTTTGTTAAAGGGGTACTCCGCCCCTAGACATCTTATCCCCTATCCAAAGGATAGGGGATAAGATGTCAGATCGCCACGGTCCCGCTGCTGGGGACCCCGGGGATCCCCGCTGCGGCACTGCGCTATCATTACTGCACAGTGCGAGTTCGCTCTGTGCGTAATGACGGACGATACAGGGGCCGGAGCAGCGTGACGTTATGGCTCCGCCCCCCATGACATCACGGCCCGTCCCCTTAATGCAAGTCTATGGTAGGGGGCGTGACGACCGCCACGCCCCCTCCCATAGACTTGTATTGACGGGGGCGGGCCGTGACGTCACGAGGGGCGGAGCCGTGACGTAACGATGCTCCGGCCCCTGCATTGCCCGTCATTACGTGCAGAGGGATCTCGCTCTGCACAGTAATGATAGCGGGGTGCTGCAGCAGCGATCCCCGGGGTCCCCAGCAGCGGGACCCCGGCGATCTGACATCTTATCCCCTATCCTTTGGATAGGGGATAAGATGTCTAGGGGCGGAGTACCCCTTTAAGACTTCTTATCTCGTATAATGGACACTGCCAGTTCCCAGTGACTTAAATAGGGTGTGTGGCATTTTAGAGTTAAGCCATGGCTGTCAAACATGCGGCCCATGGTCTGCATGCGGCCCACAATTAATATCTTTGCGGCCCAGCAAAGATATTCATTGCTCTGGTCAGGGCCGGATCATCATTAGCGCTTCTGGAGCGCCTGCTCCGGGGCCCTTGCCCGCAGGGGGGCCCCGTCACATTGGGGGCATCCCTGTGTCCCGAAAAATCTTTTCAGGACACAAGGATACCCTGGTTACCTCTCTGCGGCCCTGCGTTAACTTTAAAAACGCAGGGACCGCCGGGAGGTAGCGCATGCAGGGACGTCACTGACGTCCCGTGCGTGCGCTCATAGGAGAAGAGCAGAGTGTATGCTCCAGAGGAACTTCTTTTCTTTTTGAATTTCCTTTCTGTCTGACCACAATTGCTCTCTGTTGACACCTCTGTCCATTTTAGGAACTGTCCAGAGCAGGAGAGGTTTGCTATGGGGATTTACTCCTACTCTGGACAGTTCCTAAAATGGACAGAGAGCACTGGGGTCAGGCAGACAGGAAATTCAAAAAGAAAAGAACTTCCTGTAGAGCATACAGCAGCTGATAAGTACTGAAAGGATTAAACATTTTAAATAGAAGTAATTTACAAATCTGTTTAACTTTCTGGCACCAGTTGATTAAAATAATAATAAAAAAAAAAAATTCCAGTGGAGTACCCCTTTAATGGAAGTATGAACCCAGCCTTAAAGACCATAGCATGGACCAGCATCAATGCTGCTATATGGATCGGATACATAATTTGTCTATTTGCTAGCAGTGCCAGGGTAGTTTGGCCTAATTGAAACAAAATATAGCCCAGTAGCCTCCATACTGTGGCCCTCCAGCTATTGTAAAACTACAACTCCCAGCATGCCCAGACAGCCGTTGGCTGTCTGGGCATGCTGGGAGTTGTAGTTTTGCAACAGCTAGAGGTCCACAGTATGGAGACCACTGCTATATACCCTCCCTGTAAAAGCTTTGTAAGCACTACTTCTAAATGACATTAGTGTAACATGTTGAGGACCTCAAACAAGGAAGCATGATAGGTACTTTTGCTCCATAATGAACAAAAACTTACTGCAAGTGCGCACAAGGACAATACTGAAACTCCTGTATATATATAGGATATAATAAAAATATATATATATGACTTCACTAACCACTTGAAATGTCCCTTTCAGCTCTATGATGTTGGATATTATACTCCAAGAATAGAATCACTGCAAAGGGTAGAAGGAGCAGTCGTGTCCTCTGAATGGTGCGCAGTGATCTGCTGCTTCTGGCTGCAATGCTGTATTGCGGATTCAGAGCCAGATTCCAGCAGCAGAAACTTGCACAATCAGTTGCTGGCAGACCAAGCAAAAGAGAAGTATTCCCTGCCCTGGTTGACTCCTACATACCATGGTCAAGACAGTGGGCACCAAGCACTCACTCAGGTAGGGGTAGAGATTGCATGGACCCCACAGGATAGTAAGAAGCTAAGATGGTAAGTAAAGTTAGTGTCTTCTGGCTGCACAGACAGTGATGTATATGGGTATAGCAAGATCAGACAAATCATAGCAGTGTGGTGAAGTGGGTACAGGTTAGACTGCATTCCAATGAGGACATAGGAGACAATAGGGGGCATTTATAAAAATAGTTACACGTAACCACTAACTACAGGGGACCTCTATAAATGCCAGCCCGCACAATCCTGAGCCATACTAGTGAAAGGCTACAGTCAGCAGAGTACGTAGTGTCTACAGATCCTTCGGCTGGGTTCACATCACGCTTTTGCCATACTGTTTTCAATCCGTTTTTCTAAAGAAAACCATATGGCAAAAAAACGGATGGAACAGTATGGAAAAAAGTAAACCATATGCGTTTTTAAACTGTATACTGTTTTTAAAAGTGCCTACGGTTCCGTCCATTTTTATAAAACAAAAATATGTTTTTGATAATTTTGTCCATTTTTAATGGGAGGGGTGTTGGGTGGGGACTTTAGGATGCAAATGCGCATGTGCAAAGTAAAAACAGTATACGGTTTCCTGTATGGAACTGTATACATGTGCGTTTCTCATTGACGTCCATGTTTAAAAAAAACTTATGCGGTTGCAGTACGGTTTTTAAACCAGAGACAAAAACGTGGTCAACCTACATAGGATACATGCAGCTGATAAACCAATATTCAAGAAGAGGACAGAAGGAGCTCCGGTTAATAGCCGGCTATTTTAGGCCTCGGGGGTCCCCTCTCATTCTCCTGCATCAGTGCTATCTCGGGACTACACAAAAAGAACTGAATCTGTATGCGAAACCGGTGCTTAAAGTATCCTGCAGGGTTTCAGTGACCTCTGCACTGCTGCCCCCTATTCACTGAGGTCAATGAAAGGGTCAGAGGTTCATTGTAGCTGCGACCCTGAGAAAACAACTGCGCACACATGCGTCACCACCACTCTTGGTAGGGAAACTTTGCTTTCACTAGTGTAACACAAGTGCCCGAAGGCCCGAAAGGCAAATCACTAGTTGTCTCTTCAAAGATCAACAAAGTGGATCTACAAGGAGCTGTATAATAGGATCATTCCCCTTTCATATGCACCAATAGTCTTCTGCCACAACAAAAATAAAATAACCCCCCCCCCAAAAAAAAAATCGACAGTAAAGATGTCCTTATTCAGCTTACCACCCCTCTCACATTTCAGCATTAAACTGCAACATTAAAGGGGTACTCCATTTTTTTAAATGAACTGGTGCCAGAAGGTTAAACAGATTTGTAAATGACTTCTATTAAAAATTCTTTATTCTTCCAGTACTTATTAGTGGCTGTATACTACAGAGGAAATGCTTTTCTCTTGAGATTTCTTTTCTGTCATGACCACAGTGCTCTCTGCTGACACCTCTGTCCATTTTAGGAACTTTCCAGAGCAGCATAGGTTTACTATGGGGATTTGCTACTACTCTGGACAGTTCCTGACATGGACAGAGGTGTCAACAGAGAGCACTGTGGTGGTGACAGAAAAGAAATCCAAAAAGAACTTCCTCTGTAGTATACAGCCGCTAATATGTACTGGAAGGATTACATTTTTCAACAGAAGTAAGTTATAAATCTGTTTAACTTTTTGGCACCAGTTGATTAAAAAAATTAAATAAAATTTCCATCGGAGTACCCCTTTAACACCAAGGCCAATGGCAACGGAGGCCCCGTGACTTATCATCCAATGGAAACAGATATAACAGGCTATAAATACTATAGCGATGCTTCCATTAGACCATTCTTTCCCAACCAGTGTAACTCCAGCTGTGACAAAACTACAACTCCTAGCATGCCCGGACAGCCTTCGGCTGTCCGGGCATGCTGGGAGTTGTAGTTTGGCCTCAGCTGGAGGCACACTGGTTGGGAAGCACTGCATTAGACATGTAATAAAAGTGTGATCGGACCTAAATCAAAACCTTTATAGAGGAAGAGTGGTGCAGTTGCCCATAGCAACCACATTGCCTCTCATTTTTGAAAAGGCCTGTTGAAAAATAAAAAATAAAGCGCTCTCATTGGTTGCTAAGGGCAACTGGTCAACTTTTCCTCTACACAGGTTTTCCTAAATCTTCCCCTGTGTGAGGTGCAAAGATGCCCAAATGTGTTCCTTCACTGAAATGTATGGGAGATAACGTGTCATTTGTCCAATACAACTTTGTATTTACATTGTATAAACTATCAAGAAATCAATAATGAGGTGACTTGTAATTTATTCATGTAAATCTCTGCTCGTCTGGGTTAAGTAGTCAAGTAGGCGGTCGTCTGGGTAGTCAAGTAGGCGGTCCTTCTCGCACATAAACTATATAGGGGGGAGATTTAGCAAAACCTGTCCAGAGGAAAAGTTGCCCAGTTACCCATAGCAACCAATCAGCTCGCTTCTTTCCTTTTAACAAGGCCTGTGCAAAATGAAAGAAGCGAACTGATTGGTTGCTATGGACAACTCTGCAACTTTTCCTCTGCACAGGTTATGATAAATCTCCCCCTATATCGTTCTTAATTAGACAGTATTTTTACAGGGACCGGTTTCTTCTGTCATCCAGGAATCCTTCCACAGACCAGTGTGAAGGACCCTTTAAATGGGTACTCCGGTGGAAAACTTTTTTTTTTATTTTTTAAATCAACTGGTGCCAGAAAGGTAAACAGATTTGGCAATTACGTCTATTAAAAAATCTTAATCCTTGCAGTACTTTTTAGCTGCTGAATACTACAGAGGAAATTATTTTCTTTTTGGAACACAGTGCTCTCTGCTGACACCTCTGTCCATTTTAGGAACTGTCCAGAGAAGCATATGTTTGCTATGGGGATTTGCTCCTACTCTGGACAGTTCCTAAAATGGACAGAGATGTCAGCAGAGAGCACTGTGGTCAGACAGAAAGGAAATTCAAAAAGAAAAGAACTTCCTCTGGAGCATAAAGCAGCTGATAAGTACTGGAAAGATTACGATTTCTAAATAGAAGTCATTTACAAATCTGTAACTTTCTGGCACCAGTTGATTTAAATTTTTTTCCAGTGGAGTACCCCTTTAAGGAATTTCTGTTGGAGAGTACACAAAGATACCCCTTCTCCTTTTGGAGTGCGGGAGGGTGAACCCAGACATTAGTAGTGGAGCCATTGCCACTACTGCTCAACTACTTTCTTCCCTTCAAAGCAACTGAAGACCCCGCTTGCCCTCTCTGAATCCCACCCTTTGGTGAACATACGCTTTTTTTTACTGTATGCCAGTATAGAATAGGGTAGTCTACTATGCTATTGCATACTTTGTGTCAGTGTTTCCCAACCAAGGTGCCTCCAGCTGTTGCAAAACTACAACTCCCAGCATGCTCGGACAGCCAAAGGCTGTCCGGGCATGCTGGGAGTTGTAGTTTTGCAACAGCTGGAGGCACCTTGGTTGGGAAACACTGCTTTATGTAGACATATAATAGCCAGATGGAAGCCAAAAGATACTCTTTGTGCCTCCATATGACCTATGGACATCTGAAGCTGTCCCAGTAAACCTAGAAGAAAATCGTAACAGGAACAGGACCTAAATAAGAGCTACTGTATCAGAGCACTCCCTAGACTAGATACATTGTGACAAACCCTCAGCTGTAGAATGCCTCAACTGCAAGAATGTTTCTATTCACTGACAACAAATAAACTCTTGCAAGTGGTGAGGAATTGAATCCTAATGTTCAAACATTGCTAAACTTTTCAATGACAATAAATAAGTTACAGTACAAATAGTAAGATAACCTAATACTAATGGCGGGTGATACAACAACTAAGTCCAGTGGTCCCTCAAGTTACAATATTAATTGGTTCTGGGACGACCATTGTATGTTGAAACCATTGTATGTTGAGACCAGAACTCTATGGAAACCTGGTAATTGGTTCTAAAGGCACCAAAATGCCATCCAAAAAGGATAAAGTAAGGATTAAAGAAAAATAAGTAGATAACTTATATAGATAAAGCAAATCCTTACATATAAAAGTAAGAAAGATCTGCTGGGAGCTGTAAATCACTGTCTATGTCAGTGTTTCCCAACCAGGGTGCCTCCAGCTGTTGTAAAACTACAACTCCCAGCATGGCCGGACAGCCAAAGGCTGTCCGGGCATGCTGGGAGTTGTAGCTTTGCAACAGCTGGGGGCACCCTGCTTGGGAAACACTGGTATATGTAGAGGACAGGAGCTTCTTCAGGGTCCTGTACAGTACATGCATTGTCCTAAAATAGTAACATTGTGTCGCCCTAACCTGGTGTCCAAAGGAGCAGGTAACCCTGGTACAGGTAAAGAGTACAGAACATGTAATACCTTCCTGTACTGTAGGGGGCGCTACCAGACACCAGTCAGTGCATGCACTTCAGTAATACAGGTGTTTTACCGGTAAATTCTGATTGGTCAGATCTTCCAGCCATTGACGCGTTTCACAGATCTGGACTGTCTTTACATTGTATGTTGAGTCTGGTTTCAAGTTACAATGGTCCAGAAAAGACCATTGTATGTTGAAACTATTGTATGTTGAGGCTATTGTAAGTTGAGGCATCCCTGTATAGTAAAGCGATTGATAACTGGTTAGCACTTCATTGTGGTTGTGATAATGATCATGTAATGAAATATAAGGTAATCCACCTCCTACAATACATGTGAAATACATGTGAAATACATGACAGCCTCTAGTATTCTGGATGTGACACAGTCTGTGGAATCCTAATAGGTTAAACAGTTAAAAAATACTCCCAAAGATAAAAGTGCTGGCACTGATGCCGTATCCTGTATGCAGGCCATACGACTGTCACCTCATTGTTATCTGTGAACCTCTGCCCAGCACAGCAGTCCACACTGTTGGCTAAGCAAGCCTGTAAGCTGGGGCTCCATTGGTTTTTTGTGTTGTAGAGACCGCCTCGCTGCCACAAAATTCAGCTGACTTCAAGCCCCCCCTGGGGTGATGACATTTATCCAGCACCAAACCCTTCATCACTCTTTAAAGGGACTCTACACTTTAAATAGCTCAGTTTTTGTACCAAGGGGCACAGCAATAGAACAGACACTGGGAGTTCACCCTAAAGCAGTGTTTTCCACCAGTGTGCCTCCAGCTGTTGCAAGACTACAACTCCCAGCATGCTGGGAGCGGTAGTTTTGCAACAACTGGAGGGAGAAATATTGCCTTAAAGGGGTACTCCAGTGGAAAACTTTATTTTTAAATCAACTGGTGCCAGAAAGTTAAACAGATTTGTTAATGACTTCTATTAAAAAATCTTAATCCTTCCAGTACCTATTAGCTGCTGAATACTACAGAGGAAATGGTTTTCTTTTTGGAACACAGTGCTCTCTGCTGACATCTCTGTCCATTTTAGGAGCTGTCCAGAGTAGGAGAAAATCCCCATAGCAATTATATGCTGCTCTGAACAGTTTCTAAAATGGATAGAGATGTCAGCAGAGAGCACTGTGGTCATGATGTCAGCAGAGAGCTCTGTGTTCCAAAAAGAAAATAATTTCCTCTGTAGTATACAGACACTAAAAAAGTACTGGAAAGATTAAGATTTTTTAATAGAAGTAATTTGCAAATCTGTTTAACTTTCTGGCACCAGTTTAAAAAAAAAATAATAATTTTCACGGGAGTACCCCTTTAAAGGGGTACTCCAGCCCTAAGACATCTTATCCCCTATCCAAAGGATAGGAGATAAGATGTCTGATCGTGGGGGTCCTGCCGCTGGGGACCCCCGCAATCTCTCATGCAGCACCCACCTGTTTAAGCTGCACAAAGCTCCGTATCTTAAGACTCACGACCGCGAGGCCGGAGGATCGTGATGTCACGACTCTGCCCCCTTGTGACATCACACCCCACCCCCCTCAATGCAAGCCTATGGATAGGGGATAAAAAAATGTAAAGCCCTTTAAAGCTACAAGCAAATATTGCCTATTTAACCTTCTTGGACCTTCTAGATGCAAAAAAAAATAAAAAAAAAATTGTACAATTACGTACAATTTGGGAGAATCATAGCAAAATTCAAAGACAATTCTGTGCAATATTCAGGGGCCCACCTGAGAACAGGTGGATCCAATTCTGGGCGCCCAGACATGTCAGCATTTTGCTACAATTGGCACAAAACCGAGCCAGCTTTAATACGCACATATGTGCAAATTTGGTCCAGAAGAATAGTTCTTAAGGACCATGACAGGCATTTATCAACCTATTTACCGAGTCTTTTCGCATAAAATTGTCGCAAAAAATTTGCAAATGTGCCACCGTCTTTTTTCGTGCGACAATCTTCCACAAGAGCGACAAAAGCATTTTCTTTAAAATCGGCGTACATAAGCGTTTTTACAATTGTGACTAGCCATAGTCAGAAATTTTTCAACCGCGACATTCGCTAAAAAGTCGCTAAGGCTTTAAAAACCTACTAAATATACACCAGCCGAACCTTGGCTTAAAGGGGTACATCTTAGACATCTTATCCCCTATTCAAAGGATAGGGGATAAGAAGTCAGATCGTGGGGTCCCGCTGCTGGGGACCCCCGGGATTGCCGCTGCGGCACCGCGCTATCATTACTGCACAGAGCGAGTTCACTCTGAGCGTAATGACGGGCGATTCAGGGGACGGAGCATCGTGACGTCACGGCCCGCCCCTTCAATACAAGTCTATGGGAGGGGGCGTGGCGGTCATCATGCCCCCTGCCATAGACTTGCATTAAGGGGGCGGGCAGTGATGTCATGAGGGGCGGAGCCATGACGTCACGATGTATCGCCCTTCATTACTGTGCAGTAATGATAGCGCGGTGCCGCAGCGGCAATCCCGGGGGTCCCCAGCAGCGGGACCCCCGCGATCTGACTTCTTATCCCCTATCCTTTGAATAGGGGATAAGATGTTTAGGGGCGGAGTACCCCTTTAACTAACAGAAACTGACTATTGTTTTCGCTTAGGTGAGAAAAAACTCCTGCTTTTGCTTACCTGCGAAAAATGTATTAACACCGTGCAACAATGTAGTATATTTGTCGCATGTAAGCAGAATGGAAGTGAAAAAATTTAATAAAAATAAATAAAATAAAAAATAGCATACCTAAGCAAACTTTCATAAATGCCCTTCCATGGGTGCAAGGGGATGGGGGAGAGGTGATCACTAGAGATGAGCGAACTTAAAGTAAATTCGATTCGTCACGAACTTCTCGGCTCGGCAGTTGATGTCTTTTCCTGCATAAATTAGTTCAGCTTTCAGGTGCTCCGATGGGCTGGAAAAGGTGGATACAGTCCGAGGAGACTCTTTCCTAGGACTGTATCCACCTTTTCCAGCCCACCGGAGCACCTGAAAGCTGAACTCATTTACGCAGGATAAGTCATCAACTGCCGAGCCGAGAAGTTTGTGACGAATCGAATTTACTGCAAGTTCGCTCATCTCTAGTGATCACCTACATGGGTCCCTCTATATTATACACTATACCATATCCATACAGACTGCTAAAGACAAGCCTATGCCACTATACACAAACTACCAGCTTCACATAGACAAGGACTAAACGGCTACAATCCAATGCAAACTCTATGCTCATTCAGTGTTGTCATAGGAGCATTCATGCAAGCAAGAAAGTTTCTCAGGAATCTTGACAATCCTCATCCACTGACATCCTGAAAGGTAG
This sequence comes from Hyla sarda, assembly GCF_029499605.1. Classification (NCBI taxonomy): domain Eukaryota; kingdom Metazoa; phylum Chordata; class Amphibia; order Anura; family Hylidae; genus Hyla; species Hyla sarda. Next base: position 91,822,335 of record NC_079189.1, read on the forward strand.
TAATAACATAAAAAATCTATGTAAATGATCTAGAGATGCGGGTGCGCAGCGCTTGGCGCTGGTGCCATAGGTTGAAATCTAGGAGGACCAGGAGAAACATCTGCATGAAGCTTCTATAGGTTTCCAATGTGTTTTAACTGAGATGGGGATATAGGTTGCTGCAGTATATGTTGTTACTACACAAATAATGGAAATAAGGACTATTAAGATAAATTCTACATAACTATAAACAACAAATGCTAATCATACAGACTAGGTTTTTCAATCAGGGTGCCTCCGGCGGTTGCAAAACTACAACTCCCAGCATGCCCGGACAGCCTTCGGCTGTCCGGGCATGCTGGGAGTTGTAGTTTTGCAACCGCCGGAGGCACCCTGGTTGGGAAACACTGATATAGACTGCTAATAAAGCTTTTTTTATAGGACTATAAAGAGCAGCGAGCGCACAGCCGGGAGGAGGTACACCCCTGCATTATTTATAGGCATTCACCACTCACTGCATGGGCAACAGATTTCCCTTCGAAAAGAACATTTTGTGCTTGGCAAAAATTCTCATACTATCAGATGACTCTGCAGAGAGGCGCGCTGGTCTCTAGCACAGAGATCAGGCGAATAATAATGCCGCTATATGTACGCAACCGAAACCCAGTGGCTGGTGAATCGACCCCCTTTGCTTTCTGCTCCGGGCAAAAAGGAATTTCACAAGATTACAGCTTCTGCAAACCGGAGCAGAAATCAGAACCTCGCCAAGGCGGCACACAGGCTGGATGTGTAATGGAGAAATAACGTGACCGTGTACTTACAGCTACTGCTCCAGGACTTCAGCAGAGACTTTATGCTAATCTCGAAGAACACAGAATCCTGTAGGCTTAACATCATGCCTCTGGCAGCCACCGCTACCCTGGAGCTGGGGGGGGTGTAGTCTGTATTGTCCAAATGTTCTCTTTTTTTCGCTGTTTCTCAAAGGCAGCGGAGCCCTGGCCTCCCGTGTCGCTGCTTCATTACCATGCAGTCTCTCAGTGACGCACGGATATGATAAAATTGCTGCTCAATGCAGGACTGGGATAGAGAGAGAGAGAGGGGGGGGGGGGGGGGGGCTGGAGAACGCAGGGGGAAAAAAATAATCCTCAAGTTTTCTGCTGGGATGATCTCAAGGACATTCTCACCTTTTCTGCAGTGGGAACATCCTGTCACCCAATGGAAACAATTCCCAGCATGGTTTGGCGGAGTGAAGAACTTGGCTTTGTTAGTAAACAGGCGTTGAGTTGTCCCCGGGAAGCCCCAACTGGCGATTCTGCAGCCCCTCGTATTCCGTTATAGGAAAAGTAGCAGAAGAAATGTGACAAGGGCTCGTGTGTCGCCTCTTCCTCCCAGCAGCTGCCCACTAATAACAGTTGTGCTCTATTCTTTGCAGAAGCCCTTCCTGTGCCTGTCCTGCGAGCGGCAGAGCATTCTTTCCAAGGGCTCTACACACCCTGTCACTGAGCAGCGACTCTCGTGTGCCTGTGACGGTGCAGCGCGCACAGGCCTGTGTCATTCACTTGAGATGCTGCCGGCTAATGGACTGGGAAGGTGATGTAATGAACGCAGGGGCTTTCAGAGCAGCTTGCAGACTATTGCTCAGCTTCTTTGCAAAGTGTCTTGCTGGTTTCTCGTGAATACCTTTGATGTCGTGTCTCGGTAAATGGCATAGCCACTCAGGAGCATGATAAGACTAATGCGATTACTGATCGCTGCTCAAGGTTCTGGGCACTAAAAGGCCAATCCATTTCGGCCACTTGACTACACATGTGAGTAGCGAATGTTCCCTTAGGCTGTGTTCACACGGCCGTCTAGACCCGTCCCGTTCTTCTCTGGTAAAAAAACAAACAAAAAAAAAACCGGACAATAATGGATGCAAACGGATGTTATCTGTTTGTATCAGTTATTGTTCAGTTAATAAACCAAAAAAAAATATTTTTTGGGGTTCTGAGCATGCTCAGAAGTAACAACGGATCAAAAAACGGATTAAAAAAATGGATGCAAAGGGATGACATTAAAGGCTCATCCGTTTTCCATAGACTTCAATGCTAGATTTACTGTATCTGTTTTTTCTTCCGTTTTTTTGACAGAACAAAAAGTACTACATGTGCTGTTTTTTCTGACGACAAAAAAACTGAAATGAGTGCAGACGGGTACAAACAGATGTAAACGGATTGTGAAAAAAAAATCCCATTGACATGAATAGGATTCTTTTAAAACCGTTTTTAATCCGTTTACAGCCTGCAAATACGGAACCGAAATGGGGATAATAAAAAAAACAAAAAAACGGGACAGACGGCCTTGTGAACGTACCCTTATATGCTGGACACAAGATGGAATTGGCTATAAGTGATGATCCACTACAACCGTGCAAAGCAAACAGTCCATAACCTCGCAGGGATAAATTTACACACACATACTTTTAGTTCTGCAATAACAGAGGAGAAAAAGCATTACCGGTTATGTGGCATGTAAGGTCTTGATAGATCTAAGATGTGAAAGTGATTTCAAGGCTTCTAAAATCATTCACATGAATAGTAGACAAGTGTCAGCACAACGGAGATGGTGCACGTGAAGGCATCAAAGCCAATAACAATAGTAAGAAGAGCCCAGCACTCACCAAGTGAGATGCGAAAACTGTGTTTATTCTTATCTGGTCATAGTAGTGGTAGACATTACGCATTTCGGTGCAGCAGGCCTTCCTCAGCTGCCTGGACAGTATGCATATTGGCAGCTGAGGAAGACCTGCTGTGCCGAAATGCGTACTGTCTGTACCACTACTATGACCGTATGTGAAAAAACACTTTAGCATCCAACTTGGTGAGTGATAGGCTTTTTTGATTACTAATATCATTCACACTTATGTTGGGACGTGTCTCTGGAGTTTCTTTGGCATTAGGCAGAAATGATTTTGAACTAATTTATAGGAATTCTACTAAAGGACATTACAGTTGGCTTTTTCCTGGTCAGAATGGATGTCTACAAGGAAAAATCTAGATGGCATTCCGCTGTTGTCTGCTAGTATACTAAATGTAAGAACCTGTCAAATTCCCTGCAGCTCCAGCATCAACGCTCTTGTGGTCCCCACCAGTCTAGGTTTACTTGTCCAGCAGTGATGACATCACATATAGCCATGTGACTGCTGCAGCCAATGACAGGCCTCAGCTGTATGGCAGTATAAACAATTATGTCATTGATTGGCTGCAGCAGTCACAAAGATTTAGATGATGTCATCACCGCTGGACAAGAAGACAGTTAGGATTACCTCCATTTTTATTTTATTTTTTCAGTCATGGAACCTGCATACCCAAAACTTTAGGTTTATTTTAAAGGGGTACTCCGGTGGAAAACTACTTTTTTATTTTTTTTTATTTTTTTTTTTTAAATCAACTGGTGCCAGAAAGTTAAACAGATTTGTAAATTACTTCCATTAAAAATGCTTAATCCCTCCAGTACTTCTGAGTGGCTGTATACTACAGAGGAAATTCTTTTCTTTTTGGATTTCTTTTCTGTCACGACCACTGTCCACAGTGCATATGCTGACACCTCTGTCCATTTTAGGAACTATCCAGAGCAGCGTATGTTTGCTATGGGGACTTTCTCCTGCTGGACAGTTCCTGACATGCACAGAGGTGTCAGCAGAGAGCACTGTGGTCATGACAGAAAAGAAATCTCAAAAGAAAAGAATTTCCTCTGTAGTATACAGCCACTAATAAGTACTGGAAGGATTAAGAATTTTTAATAGAAGTCATTTACAAATCTGTTTAACTTTCTGGCACCAGTTGATTTAAAAAAATAGTTTTCCACCGGAGTACCCCTTTAACTCCTCTCTCCGTTCCCTGCATAGAACTGTGAGCAGTTTTGATGGAGAGATTCCCTTTAAGGATGTGTTCCCACATACTGTATACGCTGCAGATTTTATGCTGGTAAATCAATGACAAAATCTGCATCATAAAATCTGCAGGTTATACAGTACATGAGACCATACACTTAAAAAAAAGAGCAAGCAACATGCAAATATGTCCACCCAAATTACTGCTGCAGTTCCAAATATCAAATTTTAGGTCTATATTTTTGGGAAGCGATCATACATTTACGTATAACATCAATAGATGTAGGATCAAAGGACAATGAGTAAAATACAGTAATGGGTACAATAGACCACAAAAAACCTACTGAGATCAAAGCCCTAAAAAACACATCTACTAAACCAATGTTTCCCAACCAAGGTGCCTCTAGCTGTTGCAAAAACTACAATGGATTCCAGGCATTGTCAGTATATTATATATATATATATATATATATATATACACATACACACATTATATTATATATATATATATATATATATATATATATATATATATATATATATAATTGGGGTATGTTTGGTTGGGAAACACTGTTCTAATCAATGTAAACCAACCGGTGTGCCTCCAGCTGTTGCAAACCTACAACTTCCAGCATGCCCGGACAGCCGTTGGCTGTCCGGGCATGCTGGAAGTTGTAGGTTTGCAACAGCTGGAGGCACACCGGTTGGTTTACATTGATAAGAACAGTGTTTCCCAACCAAACATACCCAAATTATATTTATTTATTTTATATATATATATATATATATATATATATATATATATTTATATAAAGAATCTTAGCGCCATTGTCTTTTTTTATGGTCCTTAAATCTGTCTTCTTCCACAGTAAATACTGACAATGCCTGGAATCCAACAATAGATAAATGTGACAGGAAGTAATTGACCAGTTATGTCACCACCCATGACTAGGGAAAATGACATTTATGCCAAAGTCAGCAAATGGAGACGTGTGATAAGAGCAACCCCTGGAAACGCATCAAATTAGAAGAAAATAACCCTTTCCTTATGTAATGGGCTTGTCTTAATGAACTAATGCAAATGTATCCAGAGCTCATGGTGTTAATAGCGTGGTGCAGTCAGTAAGCACATAGATACACAAGCATCCGGGCAATGTGAGAAGCCTGCAATTTTCATTATACCATATACAATATTCTGTCCCCATAGCCAAATATAGAAGATTGTCAGCGGAAAAAGATCAAATAGTCTAATACTTTACTGTTATCCTTTTTTAGGGCCCATGCACACTATGGAATTTCCGATGCACTTTTCTGTCAATGGGATTCAACTGCATAGTGCATACTGCAGAATTTCAGTGGAATACCAGGAGAATGCATTGCCAGCTATGGGGACCAGCAATGTCCGTGAAGTCCTAGCATCGGCCTCCCTCAGAACCTCCACTCTGTGTTCCATACCGTGCATAGACTCCAAAGGGATCGCTCACACGTGCAGATTTTCTAATGGAAAGTCAATGGACAAAATCCGAAACTGAAGCAATATATGCACAAGAGATCAAGCCTTAAAGGGGTACCACACCACTAGACATCTTATCCCCTATCCAAAGGATAGGGGTAAGATGTCTGATCGCGGGGGTCCCGCCGCTGGGGACCCCTGCGATCTCTGCTGCAGCACCCCAGATATCCAGTGCATAGAGTGAACTTCGCTCCGTGCTGGATGACTGGCAATGCGGGGCGCAGAGGCTTGTGACATCACGGCCATGCCCCCTCAATGCAAGTCTATGGGAGGGGGTGTGATGCCCATCAAGCAGCCTCCCATAGACTTGCATTGAAGGAGGCATGGCCGTGATGTCACAAGCCTCCGGCGCTGCACCCGACGCTCTAAACAAACACCGGGTGCAGCAGGGAGATCACGGGGCTCCCCAGCTGCAGGACCCCCGCAATTAGACATCTTATCCCCTATACCTTGGATAGGGGATAAGATGTCTAAAGGCGGAGTACCCCTTTAAGGGAGATATCGCATGGGAAAGAAAAAAAAAAACTTTACTCAGGATAGGGGATACATTTTAGATTGTGGGAGGTCTGAGCACTGGGGCCCCCCTGTACAGGGCCCTGGATCTCCCCTGAAATGGCACATCACGACCAACGCCCCCTCCATATATCTCTATAGGAGAGCCGTTTGGCTATCTTCGGTTCTATCGTAGAACTGTACAGGGGGGGGACCCCCGGCGCAATCTTAAACTTTTCCACAGGATAGGGGATACGTTTTTATCCTTTAAAGATGAACAAATCAAGAAAAAATGGGGGAGAGATAAAAAGCAGTGCAAAGAAAAATGGAGAACCTGAGGAAACAAATTAGAGTTTCTAAAATGCCTATAAAAAAAAATTAGATATGGAATCTGATTGTTTGCTACGGAACAACTACTTCATACATTACTGTTATTTAAAGGGGCCTTTTTCTACTATCAGTAGTTAGACTGGGTCCCCTCTCGTGAGAATTTCCAAGCCCCTCAATCTCCCAGTCCTTCTAATGCAGCCGGATAGAGCTCTGGTCAATAAGATGGAGCAGCATGTGACTGTACGTCACCTAGCCTCCTCCATTGTGACTGCACTACTGTAATGAACACGGTACATTCCTACGGGGAAGGCTGAGTGACATTATTGTCACACGCCCCTTATTATTCAAAGTGGGGACAGAATAAAACATAACAGATAGTGGTAAGTGGTTTATCCTTACATTGCCATAGATATTTCAAAAACAAAATGGTCAACCCCTTGATAAAAACAAAAAAAAAAAAAACTACTTTTGATATGTCACACAGACATGTCAAATACTTTGACCAGTTAGGGTTTCAGTGCCCCATTAATCTTTAAATATAGCCAGGAGAAGCATGCAGCTGTAAGCCGCGCTCCCTGATTTTCTGCCCTATCCAAATAATGTGTAGGAGTGTTACAATGGAGACCATCTCCTGCAGCAAATTGGATGAGGTGGCAATCCATTAATGAATGGCACAACCGCTCCCTTCTCCCAACTATATCTAGAGAAGTGAGGACTCTCTCAGGGGAGGACTAAATGGCAGGGAGGAGTAAATCGCTGTCAGGCAGCTTTGTTGGTGGCCAATCTCCCCCATAACATAAGGGTTGGGCAAATTAAATCCAACATGTCCCATCCTTCTCTTTGGAAATCACCTTCCGGGGAAAATTAGGAGTCCTCGATACACAGTCAATTAGATTAGATGGTTGGTCAGTTCCGTTGAGTCTTAAGAGAACTTTGTTGCTGCATGAGTTTTTCTGTATACACCAAACAAACACTGCAAAATAATGTACAGTATACTGTTATAAACCATGAATATACTAGTTACTGTGCTAAATACTAAAACTTATAATCGCTATATTACTGTAGGTAACGCAAGTAGATCTCAGAGAAGTTTAACTTCATAAACACATCGGGGGAGATTTATCAAAACTTGTCCTTGGGACGTAGCTGAGTTGCCCATAGCAACCAATCAGATCGCTTCTTTCATTTTGCAGAGGCCTTTTCAAAAATGAAAGACGCAATCTGATTGGTTGCTATGGGCAACTCAGCAACTTTTCCTCTGGACAGGATTTAATTAATCTTCCCCATATTGTCTTGTCGCTATATATGTCTTTTTACAGTACTAAAAAAATATGCATCAAAACAATTCACAATGACCAATAATAATTAAGGTCTTTCAGCACTTTCTAAGTTGCAGGCAGAGTCTCAATTAGAAAGTCATTTATCAATGGATCGGTAGACTAGTGGCGGCTATAAATGAGCAGAAAAGGCAATTTTCAACCAATCATTGCCTTTTCAAACACAATCGAGCATTAGCGATGCCGAGTAAAGAATGAAAGCTGCTAAAAAGGGATCAGCCATGTTGGATGCTGTAATTGAAGTCTGCATCTTATCAATAGAAGTCCAGTCTATGGCACAGATCATAGATCACAGCAGGGATCCATCAATCTTTTTCCCCAGTTCTTGATGTAACTTATAACAGTGTCAGCCTGGACAACAATCTTCACAATGCGACATGGCTGTCAAGTAATTCACAAAATAGTCATCTAAAATCCATAATGTATGAAGACTAATCAATAAATACTATTTATCCAACAGCATACATGATCCGTTATTCTCCTGTAATGACACAAACCTACTGACTAGCAGCCTTGTAATGCTGGATTTAAGGAATAACCAAGTATCTTTCAGTGCGCTACAAGACCATCTTGGACTCTTCTGGTATGCCTTTAGGACGCGCAGCACGAATCACACATTCTTAATCATTACAGCAGCAATTGGTTGAATGCTCAGACATCTATTAGAACAGTTTCAGTAGCACAGGCTGAACGCCATGACGCTACCGCTTCATTAGCAGCTGCTGTCAGCCGACTGTCCTGTACTACAAGATACTTCTCCGCAGCTATGGCCAAACATGATGCTGAAGGGCAGAAAAGAAGAAGAAATGTCTACTATATAATTACTATCATGTGAAGCCATTCAGACACAGGGCCTGGGAGAAAGGGCCACGGATCTGGCGTAGCAGCAGGGTTTTCCATAGGCCCCCGCACTCTTATGCTACATGTTTTGGGATATAAAATATAACATATGTAGTATATATATATATATATATATATATATATATATATATATACACACACCATTAATTCACTCTCATTTCTGTGTTGTTCTGTCCATCTCTTCCTTGAAACACAGGGAGTACATGACATCCAGTCATCCATGGGGGACAATTTGACAGAAGGGACAACTCAAGGGCATTTGTGAATTGCTATTTTTGCCGGAATACTCTTACTGCAAAGCTTCATGGAAATTTTTTAGTAGTGAGATCATGTTACCAAAACATTTCAGGAGTATTCAGGAGACTGCACATAAGCACAGATGAAAAACACCATAGGGGTGGGGTCAGTACTGCACGGCGCCTCAGTAGTAAAGCCAATGCCGCCATCTTGGTCCTCGTGATATCGCTGTCATCATGTGTACCATCCAGCATTTTCAGGCTCATGAATGGCTGAGAAGCTGAACGACACCCAGAGCCATATTGGTTGTCATTCGCTTGTCTAGGAACAATGTCATGAAGCCTTTAGAGGGGACATTAATGACGGACACACAAAGAGATAAGGAGACATTGATGACTGTGACACCGGGAAATACGAGGGGATGACTGATCATATGTCACGTAATGTGATGTACGGCATCCTGGCTCCTAACTTTTTTGCTGGCTCCTAAATTTATAACAGATTACTAAAGCTCTGAAATAATTCAAATAGTATTCATGCAATACAAGTCCCTCCATAGACATAGGAAAAAAGCTGGGGTGATATTCAGAGAAGAAGATCTAAACGGCAGGAGATTACAAAGGTTCTTACATTTGTTTGTACTATTGATCTATGCAAAGTTTGTGAAAATTACAGTGCCTATTAACATGTTTTTTTAATCTATATTCCTATGAAGAAAGAAAGGTGTGACATAGGGAAGACCTTGCTGAGGGATAATGAGGTCATTTATGGAATGGGTGGAGTGGTTGGAGGACTTAAACGGATGTCAAATAAACTCCAAAGGGCAAATGTGAAAAGTAAGAACGCTAATAAAACTGAAAGCCTCAGGTGCCAACGAGACCCATGACTAAGTCATGCTGTGTTTGCATTAGGTATTTGTGATGCCAATTCAATTTACACATAAACCAGATATAATTTCATTTAAATCCAGCTCCACATGTTTAAAAAAAAAAAAAAAAAGGGAGGAGGGATCAACATAAAGGTTGTAGTAAAATCCAATCTGAAAATCAATTTCACAACAGTCTGAAAACAGAGACGTTCCATCAGGAGGAGAGAAGAAATGTCCTCATCGTCCATGGGAATCAAAACTATCCTAATGGACAGTGCAAATCTTTTAAAAACATCAGAAACGCTGTTACTGTGCGAAACCCCCAGCAATATATATCGGAGAGAAGTACGTCAGCGACAGGAAAGTACATTACATGTACTGATGATTCTCTGATGGCCTTGGATGGCGGACGCCTCGTACAGGAACATCTATTCTCTACCATGTCATAGATGATCCCAATGCTTTATAACACACCGTACAAATGATTAGAAATAGCTCTTCACCATGAATGGTGTATAATGCAATGGCGATGACTAGCACGTAAGGACCGGATTACCTTACCAAGCATTGTTAGCAAGAGCAGAACACAAAGTATTTCTCTCAATAAGGAACCATGTAAAAGCTGTATTTCAATGAAAATGTTTAATTCCTACGACAACATGAATATGACCAATTTAGTTTACAGAAAGACAAGCGCTGAAACAAGACCACATGGGTATTTTCACTCCCAATATAAAAAAAACTTTAATACCAACATGGTACAGCTAAGTAAATTAACAGAGCAATGGACATCAAAAATAAAAACAGAAAGCAAATTAACTTGTTTAGTTGTCCACCATTTTCCCTAAAGTACCCCTAAAGGGTAGGGTCATATGTGCCGTATTTTGCTGCATATTTTCCTACTCATTGAAGTCAATGGGTGACCAGATACACAGTTAATTTTGCTAACCATTGACAGGGCCAGCCTTTGGGGTGTGCTAGCTGTGCGGCCGCACAGGGAACCCCATTGCAACAGGGGCGCCGGGGCGGTTGACAAAGCTCGCAGTGTAACAGGCCGGTGTAGTGAAGAAAACTGTGTCTTGAAGCGTTCTGTGTCCTGAACAGCTGATGAAAGTGCTGAGACACTGTGATTGGTTGATGGGGGGGGGGGGGGTGCAGTGTCGCTCTCCTCTGCTCAGTGCTTTGCAGCCTTACAGCCTGGACACCGATTTCTTCAAACCCTACACTCTAATCTTCTCCGCTTTTCCTGATTTCTGCAAACCCTACACTATAATCTACTCAGCTTTTCCAGATTTCTGCTAATCCTACACCCTCATGTACTCAGCTTTTCCTGATTTCTGCAGATCGTACACTCTCATGTACTCAGCTTTTCCCGAACTCTGTGCTCCCTCTGGCAGCTTTCTGGGGAACATTTCTTTTCAGCATCTTCTTGCACCAAAATGTACAGTGTAAAATCCACATGATTTAGCTGTCATGTGCGGCCATACCCTTAGGGTAGTGGTCTCTAAATTGTTGACCTCCAGCTGTTGCAGAACTACATCTCCCAGCATGCCCAGACAGCAAACAGGGGGGGGGGGGGGGGCACCACAAGGTTAGCTTGCACAGGGCGCCTGAACACAACACCTAAGGCCGGCCATGCCCATTGACTAGGTATGAAAATATGCAGCAGCAAAGTACAGCACGTGTGACCGTACCCTTGTGTGATACTTTAGGGAGAAAAGTCAGCAGCTGCCCCTTCACTCAATGTGTGCCCCCCTACCTGCCACAAGCTGCTGTTCTGGTCCCTGCAAGAAAACAGGCCTCTCTGTAATAGGGGAGGTGTTACTGATGAGGGCATGTGGCCCCTTCTTGACAGGAGTTGCCAACTTTTTTTTTTTTTCTTCATAACTCATCCAAAATTACAGAAAGACACATTGAAAAAGATACAAATACATGATCTATAGTGGCAAAAATGTATATTAATCTACTGGCATTTACTGTAAACTGTCAAGGAAGATCAACAGATCATAAATTCTAATAACCTGCACCGACAGCTTAAAAAGAAAAAAAAATAATAATAATAAATTACACACATATATATATTTAAATTATTATTATTTTTTTCTTGTTAGGACAGCTGAATAGGCTTCCTAGTTTGTTTCCAACTTTGCATTAGTCCGACTCCTATTGCATGGAGCAATGTTTTACAACCAGTGTGTTTCCAGCTGTTGCAAAACTACAACTCCCAGCATGCCCGGACAGCCAAAGGCTGTCCGGGCATGCTGGGAGTTGTAGTTTTGCAAAAGCTGGAAACACACCGTTTGTAAACCACTGCCACCGAGGGTGCACCCTGAGCATTTTCAGTTAAACGGTCTACCCCGATCTGCTGTTCATGAACATTCATGAGATCTCCCACTCAACCAGCTCTCTATGAATACAACTAGAGATGAGCGAACTTACAGTAAATTCGATTCGTCACGAACTTATCGGCTCGGCAGTTGATGACTTTTCCTGCATAAATTAGTTCAGCTTTCAGGTGCTCCCGTGGGCTGGAAAAGGTGGATACATTCCTAGGAGACTCTTTCCTAGGAATGTATCCATCTTTTCCAGCCCACCGGAGCACCGGAAAGCTTAACTAATTAATGCTGGAAAAGTCATCAACTGCCGAGCCGAGAAGTTCGTGACGAATCGAATTTACTGTAAGTTCGCTCATCTCTAAATACAACGTTTAGTAGCTCTCTCTATGTGTTAAGGTCCTATCCACACTGCATAATTTTTGCGGTAATTGATTTCCGAGCGGATTTCACCAAAAGAACTAACACGTCAATTCTTTCCGCAGAGGTCGGAATTTCAATCTCTGCAATTTCTTTTCAATGAAATTTTATTGGCATTTTAACAAATATTATAAAAAGTAACAAGATAAATCTCTGCAATTTCTGGTGCAAAATTCAGCTGTATTCAAAGTGCCGCAAAATCCCTCTGAAAGCAACAGAATTGCCCTCATTTACTAAGAGTGTCGGGTTTATCTCTGAGTGTTTCTTGATTTACTCCCTGTATTTTTCTCCCTAAATTACTAATGTGTCGCACGGCTTGTGTCGCACGGGTTAGAAATTGTGTCGCACGGTAAATTGTATATATGCCCCCCGCACAGCGCAATCATATGCCCCCAGCAGCGCATGTATATACAGTATATATGCCCCCTGCACAGCGCAAACATAAGCCCCCGGTGAATCTATATACATATGCCTCAATCGCTATCAAGGACAAGTATTCTTTTAGCAGAGCGTCTCTCCGGGAAGCCGCTGTCCAATGCTCTGATAATGCTCCGCTTGTCAGTCATAGCGCTTCAGAGGCATATGTGTATAGAAGCGAAGTGGGGACCAGATATATAGCGATATCTGGTCCCCACTTTGCTTCTATACACAGTCCTCCTCAGTCCAACCACTACAGCTGCCCCATCACTTCCCCCATCTCTGGTGTTATAATAACCTGTTCCCGAGGTCTGCGCTTCTTCTGGCTTCGGCGCTGTTGCTGTGCGCTGCGATGCGCAATGAAGAGTGACGTCCCCAACGCGATGTCACCGTCAGTGCGCACAGTGCCAGCGCACAGCAACAGCGCCGAAGCCAGAAGAAGCGCAGACCTCGGGAACAGGTTATTATAACACCAGAGATGGGGGAAGTGATGGGGCAGCTGTAGTGGTTGGACTGAGGAGGACTGTGTATAGAAGCAAAGTGGGGACCAGATATCGCTATATATCTGGTCCCCACTTCGCTTCTATACACATATGCCTCTGAAGCGCTATGACTGACAAGCGGAGCATTATCAGAGCATTGGACAGCGGCTTCCCGGAGAGACGCTCTGCTAAAAGAATACTTGTCCTTGATAGCGCTTGAGGCATATGTATGATTGCGCCGTGTGGGGGCATATGTTTGCGCTGTGCGGGGGGGGGCATTTATATAATATATATATATATATATATATATATATATATATATATATATATATCTACAGGTGCTGCTGGGAGCTTATGATTGCACTGTTTATTAGGGATCGACCGATATCGGGTTTTTTTAGGGCCGATACCGATAATCGGTGGAGGTTAGGGCAGATAGCCGATAACTTATACCGATATTCCGGTATAAGTTATTGGCTATTTATCCCCCCACGACACCGCTGCAGATCATTGATTTAAAGCGGGCGCTTTAACTTAATGAACTGCAGTGGCTTTTGCGGTGCCATAGACCGCCGCCGTCACCCGCTTCTCTCCCCCTGCCTGTCCGGGGGTCCTGAGTCCTATCACTTCCACCGCCCCCCCCCCCCCCCCACCGCACTGCCCCGGCCCCATTGCCTCCCCCATCCCCGGTTTTATAATTACCTGTTCCCAGGGCCCACTCTACATCTGGCTCCGGTGGTGTCCTAAAGAACTGTCACTGTGCGCACTGACGGTGACGTCACGTCGAGTCACGTCACTCGTCATTGCGTACAGCGTACACAGCAGGAGCCAGAAGTAGCGTGGACCCCGGGAACAGGTAATTATAAAACCGGGGATGGGGGGGTGCGACGCAGTGTGGTGCGGCTGGTCGGGGGGGGGGGGGGGGCGTTCGCAGCCGAGTCAGGTATTTCGGGAATTAGTGTCGCAACATGTCGCACATTATCTGCGCCATGGCGCAGACAATGTGCGACAACATAGACCTGACAAATGCTGTCAGCTTGGTGATAGTAAATAAGGGCCAATGTCAGAAGTGAATTTTTCCTCTGGATTCCATTGGAAATTCTGCCGGGTAACCAAGGCCTTAGAGGGGATGTTCATTCTTTTTGAAGTTAAAAGGTCCCTATAAAATGAATATGTAAAATTCTCCTCCAAGAACAGGGCTCCAGGAGCAGTGGGGCTCAAGCACATTCTTTTAGTATGTCTATTTGACATGGAAAAGTGCTGTAACTTATCCAAAATCGGAGTAAGCCAATATTTCATGTCCTTTACATTTACAATGGTTTAAACACAAATCTGATAGAAAACATAAATGACAAACCATTCGATTGTCTTCAGCTTTCAGGACCCCGACTCATTTCTCATTGGACCCCTTATTATAAAGGCTGGAGACTAAACTACAGGACGAGCACATATTATGAGCCATAATCCTAGAGCCTGCTCCAAGCAGCTGACATTTCACATCATCTGCCAACCTGGTCAGTAACATAGTGTAACCCAGGATGGAAAACCACGTGGTAAGAAGAAAGATCTCATGCCTGAAAGCTTCTGCCAAGAACAAAATTCCTTACATTGTCAAGTGTATGAAAGAATAACAGCAGCCAGAAAACACTATTTAAAGATTGGAAGGGATATATTTAAAAGCGTGGGTGCACAGACAATATTGGGATCTTTTTAGAGATGGTTTCCACACTGGCTCTTACACACACGCACGAAAAAAAGTTGGTCGATGCTGTAACATGTGTCACTTTAAAGGGATATTCCAGACTCGGCAAAAATAAAAAATAAATGGTTATTCTCTGTATGATGAAAAGATTTTAATCACACTAGTGCTGTGGTTATCACTGATAAAATACACAATACAAGTAGAGGGTTCCATGTAGAGATGAGTGAAGTTACAGTAATTTGATTTGTCACGAACTTCTCGGCTCGGCAGTTGCTGACTTTATCCTGCATAAATGAGTTCAGCTTTCCGGTGCTCCGGTGGGCTGGAAAAGGTGGATACAGTCCTAGGAGAGAGTCTCCAGCCCACCGGAGCACCTGAAAGCTGAACTAATTTATGCAGGATAAAGTCAGCAACTGCCGAGCCGAGAAGTTTGTGACGAATCGAATTACTGTAACTTCGCTCATCTCTAGTTCCATATTTGGGAATGTTTACACTGAGGAACTGGCGAGGAATTGACTAGGAATCATTACGGCCAGAAAATTCTGCAAAACTGTCATCTGCTTGGAGCAAAGTTCTGGTGCAAAATCTAGAGGATCAGTAATACATCCACCTATAGGCTGGCTTTCAGTTCTTCTTTACAAATTTAGTGTGAAAATTCTGCGCAAAAATTATCAGAAAAAAAAAATGGCCCATTGACTTAAAGGGGTATTTCAGGCAAAAACATTTTATCCCCTATCCAAAGGATAGGGGATAAGATGTCTGATCGCGGGGGGCCCGCTGCTGAGATAAAAAAAATTTGCCCGGAATACCCCTTTAAATGGGCTTTTACCCGTGGATTCCATCTGAAGAATGAACAGGTTTAATCTTCTGGCTGAAAAGAACTCAGCGTCAGAATTCCGCTTCTAGAAATTCCTCAGTGTGAACAGAGTGGCAGAAAGATAAGTCAATGGAGCTTTCATTCAAAGCAGAAACCGAATAGCGCGTGGAGTAAATTCCTCAGTGTGAACATACCCTTTCACAGATCCAGATGTTCAGTGATGACTGAATGCTGTGACTTTAGTAGGACAGCTGTTTTCATTGTATGTTACCGAACAGGATATATAGGGGAGATCGTATAATTGGTTTTTTGGTTGGGGGGGGGGGGTGTACTGGTGTAGTGTCTTAAAATTTTTGCTCAAATCATTTAGACTCTAAATAAAAACGGCTTGAAGGAGGTGCGGTATGGTTTTACTTTTTCAATGTATTAACTGCCACAAAAACGTGTTTTTTTTCCCGCATTCGCACACCAGCTCGGACCACACAGACATGTGTCTACATCTGAGCTACTTTGCTATTTATGAATAACGTGTAACTCTTTGATAAATGTAGGGAAAGTACAAGAAATATGCCCAGGCAAATGGGGGTAAAAAGAAGATGATTTACACAGATCATGATAAAACCCCCTCAAGTTTAATCTACTTGAAGACCACCAAACATTTAAAAAGGTCTAGCTGTTTTGCAAATGACTCTGCAAGGACGTTTCTGAAATGTCAGACGGCCAGACTGTCTGTAGAGAAGGCAGAGACAGATCATCTCCACCACTGTCTCCCACTCGCTGTATACATGGTGCCGACTGTGCGGTGTGAATACAGTTTAGGAAGTGCTCATGATGCTTTGTGCTTCCATCTCAGCGATCAGGGTTACCGGGTGCTGGGCAGAAGGTACCCATAACATGCAACAGCTGTTCGGCCATGAGCCATCTTTCCCGATCACACCATACACATGAACACCTGACACAGCTTACATCGCAACAAATTGTGAAAAAGTAAAAGCATCTGAAGACTTTGACAGCACTCCATTCTATTAGATGAGAATTCTTATACCTACCAATAACATGATGGCCATAGCATCACCAGCAAGGACACAGCCACTACTAACTACTTAACATAGTGAAGTCCGACCAATGGCCACCAGAGACCAGCAGTACCAACATGAGAACATACTAGAATCAAACCTTATATTTAAAGTTGGGTCTTTTGGAAACCAGTAGGAATTGGGACCAAGGTGACACGAATATTATACCTGCTGACGCCTCGTGTGCAACCAATACCTGGTTACAAAAACTCACTCTTCTACTGGCCATTTTTTAAGAAATCGAAGCCCAGATGACTTGTCAGTATCACACAACATTCACACTTTTGTATCATGTAAGATGGCCATGCTGTATAGGCAATCCAGAATGACGACATCTCAAGCCTGGGTCTGTATTTGGGTACTGTCTAGAAAGCACAGGGCTTGGATATATGTCGAACATGTGTATTAAGTTTGTATAAAATAAGACAGTGGATTAGATTGGAGTAGGTATTAGCAGACAGCAATAGTATGCTTGGCACCGTTGTCAATGGAGTGCAAATGGATTTTCCTACTTTTAACACTTAATCCAACAAAGTTCTAGCATTTAAAAAGGGCTTTTAGGTATCACAAAGAAAACCTTTTAAACTTCATATGTTGAGTCTAATACTAGTATATACATGACTGTAGCATTACTAAACTGGAAATAAGAAACCCTTATGTATATATATATATATATATATATATATATATATATATATACAGATTAGTGACACGGGTGTACTGACTGCAGTTGCTGAAAAGAAGCGCTGGCCAAGAATCAGCTTGGCCTTTAGATGAGTATTGAGGTGCTCTTAGATGCTCCAAGGTAAAACACAAACAAGACAGACCCTTGGGTACTCTGGGAAAACAAATTGTTCTGGCCAAGTCAGACATTTCTAGGGCAATGGGACAAGGTATGCGTTCCTATGTACTCAACACAGCTCCTAGTGCCAAGCAGAAGGAGCCAAAGAATTCCGACCACATGGACACACAGTACAGCATCACTGCTAAAACATTCTCATGCTGAAGAGAGATCAAAGATACATTCGCTATACAGACTACGTAATCGTCAGTGAAGACCAAGGCCACCATTCATGGCATCCAAACACTATGCTCTGCACGCCCTTTACATTGCTGTAGAGAAAAAAAGTTTGGAGAATACCAGAGATGGTGAGGAAAACAAGTAGATCTTCAACAAAATAAAGTCTGGTTATCTGACACCCAAAAGACTAGACAGAAGCCATGAAAGATGATGATCAGGAACCTAATGGACTAACAGAACCACAGGAGCCACAAACACATCACTGATAATTCTCAAGATTAAGAGGTGAAATATTCTGGAGAACTGCTATTCATGTCGTCTTTAAGTGTGAAAATGAATGTTAAGGAACGTTGGAAGATTGTCTAGCTCAGACAATAACAAGTCCTAGTCGGGCCAACCTAGAGATGAGATTTTGATGTTGGAAATGCCAGCAATTGGCTGTTATTTAAACGGTTTTGCATTATTAATTCTATCTTATATATAGCTAGTTTACATTGAAAAATAAAATTAACAGGTGTCCACGACTTACAGAAGATACCTCTGGTCCATCAGGGCAATCAGAAAATAACCTATTATTTAGGTTTTAATTTGTTAACCATATTTTTAAAGAATTTTTGATGATGTTTTTTTTCAAATATTTTATTTTACTCCCTATATTTTACAATCATCCTATTTTATAATCATCCTAAAATCTTGAAATTATCATCCTGGAAACTAAGTCTAAAACTAAGCTAAGACTTTCTGTTCTGTACAGATAATTTCCCAGTAGTGTCTTCTCAGCACAGCCAGGATTACAGTGAAAGGTGACACCATTTAGATAATACTGTATCTCCCACCATTTATAGCAGAGATCAGCACCACCCTCCCTGTAGAATGACCTCTGAAAAGGTCACAGAGAATGCTCAGTGCTGTCTCCAATTCATCTGAATGGGACGGCTGCTTTCTATTGCTGTCTATGGTTCATGCATCCTGTTGTAAACCAAATCACTAAATTCGGTTAAAAATTGCTCAGGTGATTCTGCCATCACTCGGCGTGTTGCCCGAAGACTTATTTTGCACCGTTACCGGTGACAACTGTTTGTCTCTTGGACTGAGGGATTCCTATCTTGTCCTAGACTTGGGTTTTACCCCCATCGTTTTGTTTTGGTTTTCCTTTTATGTCAAATCTTGTTTTTCTTGTTTTGATAAAATTGTTTAGTAAAAATATATATAAAAAAAATGGCTCAGGAAAGATGGCAACTTGTGAATTATGTGGGAAAAAACTTTTACAATCAGAAAATAGGAACAAATTAGAAAAAGAACATGTTGCAGTAACTAAATCTAATCAGCAAATAAAACTTAAAGTGGCACACTCCCTTTAAGCACTAAATTGTTTCCAAGTGATCATCGGAACAAAGCCTATGTACTTTTAAAGGAAAGAAGCGACTTCCTCATCTGTGCAAATCGATGATGCTAAGAAAACAGGAAAGAGAAGGCAATGTTTGTGAAGTGCATGGATTATTTAATATTCCAGACAACTGTACTGCCACAACAGGTTAAATAATCACCTTCTAACAAGCCTGTTGCTTGGCATATGTTAAGCTGGTAACCGTCAATATGTCTCCACGGTGACTGCCTTTGTACTTTAATACTTCCAATTCCTATGTTGGTGCTTGCCTCCATCTGTTCTTTTCCACTGCGTTACTTAAAAAGTAATATAAAAAGCCCTGCCAGACAGGATGATTCAGCCAAGGTCTTGTTCCCAGAGAGTGCTATCAGAACATCGGGAGTCTCGGGAGCAAGAAAAGGGAAAAGAAAACTAAAAGAAATAGTTCACTTCACTATGATGTGCTGGAAGAAGGAAAGTCATCCCTGAGGGGACCAGAGACTTCTACTTACAGAGAATTCCGGCCAAAGCTAGCAACAAACCGAAAACATTGTGGTAACACAATGCAGGAGATTTGTCAAGACAAGTGCAAGGAAAAAGTGGCAACCAATACATCACTGACGTAAAAGGCTCCTGCTAAATTACTTGTCGTGGGAAACTGCTGCACTTTTCCCTTGCATTAGTATTGTTCAATCTTACTATTTTTTGGAGGAATTTAAAGCTGGCACAGAACAAAGTAGCAGACAGCACTGTCCATTGTGTAGTGGCCGTGCTGGGTTACTGCAGCTCAGCTCCCATTCACATCAATGATCAGCAGTAACCCACTACATGATGCACTGAGCTGCTCTGTTCACTGTGCATGTGGTTGACGGCTCTGGCTAACAGCAAAATAGTGGGTCAGGTGTTGGTACCATTAATGATCAATCCTGAGGATTTATTGTAATATTGGAGGAGCTAGGCTCAGGGGGGGTGTTAATATAAACAGGCTTAGGGGCATAACTTTTGTTTAAGAGGTGAAATTTGAAAGCTCAAGGGCCTAGGAATCACACTGATATAAAGTTTTAAGGAAAAGGTGTGTAACGACAAAATAATAAACTTTTGAAATCAGGACACCGAAGGCATTTATACATTATATAAAATAAAAAATAAAAACTTATTTGTTGTTCCCACACATCCTTTTTAAAAAGGTTTTCCAGTAGATGCAAAAGGTTAGTATCACCCCAGCATTAAAACAATACTAACCTCCCCACTTCCCCTGGCGCTGCAGCAGTCAGATCTTCTTCTGGCCTAGCTGCTGTTCTGCCAGCTTCCGGTGATGTCCAGAGAAGGAGGAACAACATAGGAGCACGGACTGGAAATGTTTCAATAAAAGAGGAGGAATAAAAACATCTGAGGCCCTTTTTGCCTAATACTTTACAGCCTGAAACGCAAGGAATTAGTTTTAAAATGCCATGTCTGGATGACATCTTCATTACAGGACATGACAAGTTACAAAAAAAAAATGAAATAAAACAATGACGTGAGTTGGTACAAGTCCAGGAAACAAGAAAGAACTGCTCCAGTGTTCTGAAAGCTAAATTAAGGTAAGGAATAAAGCAGGTGTTCACTATATAATCCAGAATACCCAGAGGATAAAGATTCCTTGAGGATGGAAAATTACCTTTATAATCACTGGTGCTCAATCCAAGACCACGGTAAATGCTTGTTAACGGAGGAATAATTAGGTCACAGTTTATTAGGAACGGTTCAGGTAATTCTTATAGACTGCTGTATATAAAGTCCTTCAGGTTCCAGGAAACCTTCTATAATCTGTGCAGGATGTTTCATTACTGTAGTTTTCATTCAGGGATTGACAGTAAGACATGACTACATTGATGACAGCTCCAAAAAAAGCTTCCACAGACATCTCAAGATCAAAGGTTGGTGGGAGCAAAAAATGTGGGTACAATGGCTACTATGACCCATAAATGTAGTTGGGCTACTTACATTTTCATCTAACTTACTGCATCTACTACAGTGGAGCACATTTTCATAAATGAGACTTTCAAAAAAAAAAAAAGTGGCGGCCGACACGCCCCCTCAATACATCACTATGGCAGAGCCGGAGATTACCGAAGGCAGCGCTCCGGCTCTGCCATAGAGTTGTATTGAGGGGGCGTGTCGGCCGCCGCTTGGTGCGGTGGTCGACGCACCCCCTTCGCGTGGGCTGTCAGGGCCCCGTACAGGAGATCGCGGGGGGGCCCCAGCGGTCGGACCCCCCGTGATCTGCAACTTATCCCCAATCCTTAGGATAGGGGATAAGTTGTTCACCACTGGACTACTCCTTTAAAGGGGTACTATCCAGATTATGCAAAAGCAAAATGCCTTTAAAGGGGTACTGTGCTGGAAAACTTATTTTTTTAATCAACTGGTGCCAGAAAGTTAAACAGATTTGTAAATCACTTCTATTAAAAAAAAAAATCTTAACCCTTACAGTACATATCAGCTGCAGTAAGATCCACAGGAAGTTCTTATCTTTTTGAATCTCCTTTCTGCCTGACCACAGTGCTCTCTGCTGACACCTCTGTCCATTTCAGGAACTTTCCAGAGTAGGAGCAAATCCCCATAGAAAACCTATTCTGCTCTGGACGGTTTCTGAAATGGACAGAGGTGTCAGCAGAGAGCACTGTGGTCAGAAAGAAAAGAAATCTGAAAAGAACTTCCTGTGGAGCATACAGCAGCTGATAAGTACTAGAAGGAATAAGTTTTTTTTTTATATAAGTAATTCACAAATTTGTTTACCTTTCTGGCACCAGTTTCTTTAAAAAAAAGTTTTCCAGTGGAGTAACCCTTTAAGGTGTAGTTGCCAACCTCATAGGGTTTGGTTCGATGACTCATGCTAAAGAAGTAACTAAAAACTTTTAAAGTAACGCTTTAAGGATTTGAGTTCACAAATCCACAAATACAAGAGCAGTGCCAAGAATAAACACATTTTTATTGTTCCACATTGTTAAATCACAATTTTCTGGGATGACATAACTTTTACAGGGGCTGTTCTGCTTTGTAAAACCTTTTCAACCAATAACAGAAAAAAAAAATTATAATCTATATTTTATGCCATAAATTTATATGACCAACCAGGCCACACTGCTCTTTAGGAGTACACAACTATTATATTCTAAACAACAACAATGTCGGCCTAATGCTGCTGTACTTGCCCACTGGCCCCTGGTTTTTGCTTATCACGCACAGGTAGGTTTAGCGTTAGGTCCCGTGCCATTTGAGAAACCTTGGCGTTGGTGTGCGGGCTCTGGTGTGTCCTTTATATAAGGATACACTGGCGAATGTCTAAATTTTAACATCAGTGTTGAGGGATTAGCCAATATCATTGTTTACATCTACCACAGTAGTGCACCTAAATTTCTGTATTGTATTATTCTAATTGTTACACATCCACACTGTTTATCTGGTGTAGGATTCTATTGTGGCTCTTGTAGTCCGCTGCAGGCATCCTCCATTGTATGCATTATTATGCTGGGGATCGCCCCTAGCAATGGACTACAAGGGCAGGATCTGCTCCCCCAGTATATATGCACAACTGCATTTGGGGTTGAGCACCTCCAGCCATTTGAGACCACGTTTTTTGTTGTTGTTTAAAATTTATACCTGGAGGTGTGTAAACTCCATATATAATGCACCTTGAACATTTTCCAGGCAGCATTAAGGTTGCACCTGTGAGGCCATGCACCTATATCAGCCAACTTGGGGGGGGCTTGTAGCCTATCTCCCTCCTCCCATTTTATGTGTGCTTAGTCACGCTGGAGGGAACTGGGAGTAGGCTGCATGTCGGCCTAATGCTGCTGTAATTGCCCACTGGCCCCTGGTTTTTGCTTATCACGCACAGGTAGGTTAGCGTTAGGTCCCGCGCCATTTGAGAAACCTTGGCATTGGTGTGCGGGCTCTGGTGTGTCCTTTATATAAGGATACACTGGCGAATGTCTCAATAGTGTTGAGGGATAGCCAATGTCATTGTATACATCTACCACAGTAGTGCACCTAAATCTCTGTATAGAACTATTATATTCTGCATAAATTTCAATATTTACACATTTACAGAATTACTAACAAAGGAAATAAACTATATTTTAAAACTTCTACAATAACTTATGCTGTAAATCATTAACTCTTAAGACCCCCATACACATGACTGCCTAAAAAGAGTATGGAGGCCTCCCCGATGATATCAGGGGAAACATGGGTCAGGCATTTTGGAATTCAGCTGCCGGACCTTTTTTCGGAGGTAAAAACCGCCGCGGCTTTCTCCTCTGACCCTATTCCAAACGCACAAACATTTGGCTGAGCCGACTGTTTGTGTGTATGGGGTGAGGTAGCATCACCTTTACTCACTATACTTCATTCCTTTAGACTTAAGCATACTGCTCTAAAATTCATGCAGAGGAATTGAGGAGCCCCACAGACTGCTAATCCACTGTTCAATTTAAACGTCCCATAGAGCTATAAGTAAAAAAAAAAGCATGAGACAGAATGACATTATACAAAATAATGAACTATTATTACAGTGACCTTCCACACAAAGCAAGGTTAATATAAAAACTTTGGGACATAATTTGCTAGACTTCACCAAGAATGGCCTCTAAATCCAAGTACCCAATGATGAACCATAATTGCAACTGTAGGCAGTGTCTCTTATTTGAGTGGTTGACTAACACAAAGTAGGATACAGGCTCCTAATCTGTAACCAATACCAACTCCATATTGAATGAGTTCCGTCCATATGACCTATGAGGGCACATCAACGACAAAAGGAGGGTTTCCCCACTCTGAACCTACCTCTATATTCCAGAATGGCGAGCCACTCCATGAAAGGAAGTGTCTCTCATACAGGCAGTCTCAAGCTAGTTGGCCATTCATCTGAATAGATACAATGTATTATCGGGGGATTTGCAGGAAGCTCATGCGCAGGTAATATTGAATCCACCTTATTTTTGTAGCATGCAGCCAGATCAATGAATAGATGGACAGAAACCAAACAAAAGTTTACATTGCTATGAATGTCCATATTTAAAGGGGTACTCCGCTCCTAGACATCTTATCCTCTGTCCAATCTGATCGCGGGGGTCAAGCCGCTCGGGACCCCCGCGATCTCAGCTGCGGCACCCCAGACATCCGGTGCACGGAGAGAACTTTGCTCTGTGCCTGACGACTGGCGATGCAGGGCAGAGGCTTGTGACATCACAGTCACACCCCACTTGTGACATCATGGCCACGCCCCCTCAATGCAAGTCTATGGGAGGGGGTGTGACAGCCGTCACGCCCCCCTCCCATAGACTTTCATTAAGGGGGCGTGGTCGTGACATCACGAGCTAGGTGTGACTGTGACGTCACAAGCCTCTGCCCTGCATCGCCAGTCGTCAGGCACAGAGCAAAGTTCTCTCCGTGACGCTCTAAGCGAACACAGAGTGCAGCAGGGAGATCGCAGGAGTCCCGCCACTGGGGACCCCTGCGCTGCTGGTAAAGAAATTAATTTATCTATGTAACCAGCCAGTCAACATTTTGTAGCCATATCCACTTGCCTTGCCCAACTGCTGTCTCCATTTCCATGTGCACGTCACATTTCTAAACTGGACTGGATTAAGATGTTAAGTCTATGGATTTTTTAAGTGTAAACAAAAGAACTTTTAGTGGATGTGGCTTTTCAGAAAATATATTCTATTGCTATTTTGAGGCTGATTTCCTAGGCAGAAAGCTGCAGATATTTCTGACACTGCAGATAGACGTGTAGTCTGTCAAGACAAATCAAGGTGATAGACAGTAAGTATCACACTTCGTAAATAAAAGAAAATAAAAAGATTTTCTGCTGTTGGAACAGTTTTGCATTCAGATACACAGGACAATAAACATCATGACGTTCATTAGTCGATACATTTCATCCGGCTGCTAATACTGTGATCTTATCAGTGAGAAAATATACGCCATGTACTGTTTAAAAGCTTCTCACTATATCAGTCATTTCAATGATCACTGTCTATGTATCCTAACTTCATAAAGCCAGATGGAAGGCAGCAGGACTCTACCGTGAATCTCACAGTGGGAAGAATGTGTATAATTTATCCCACTGATTTTAAAGCTAATAACAAGACTCTCACGCTGAGCAAGACACGAGGGCTCCGAAAAATAAAGTGACCTCCTTTTCCCCCCGTGTCATCTGATAAGAGAGAAGAGTCCATTTTACATTTTTTCAGCATAACTTACAAAATAAAACCTGCATTCTGACTGATTGCTACGGGGCTAAAAACCACATGATGTCCATGGTGCACAAAATTAAATGTTCTACCTGAACTGCTTCAATTGTATTGAGAGAGAAAACTTTAGGCTGCAGACAGACTGCAGGAATACTTATAGGATTAGATTTAGTTTGACAAATCCTATTCCATATTTTGCCCTAAAGATGTGTGTTTTTTACAGAGCTGTATTATGAGGAAAGCATCAGCAGCACTCCAGCTGCTGATGCTTTCCTAATAACGCAGCTTCCAACTTAAGGCCATCATACACATTAGACATGTTTTGGCCCACCTTGAAGTTTTCATCAGGACCAGCTGGCTTGTGTATGGGGAGGCCTCCCAACTCTACCCCCAAATTTTTTTTTCAAGAGAAGCGAGAATGGCCCATGCTTAATTTGAACTGTCTAATGCCTTGGTTCTCTATTAGATAAGCCACCACCATTTAGAACACATGAACAATTGGCAGAGCCAAGCATTTAAAGATTACCTGTCATCACAAAAAATTTTTATACAACTTTCTAATACCATGTCATTAAAAATAAATTATATTTATATATTTATTTTGACTTGTAAAAACTGACCACTAGGGGTCTCCCTACATGTCCCGGCCACAAGTCTCTCAGAGTTCAGACTCATGCATGAGTCCTAACTCTCATAGTGCAGCCTGGACACTGGCGAGCACAGCGCAGCTCCCTGGCTGTCAATCAGACAGACTGGAACGAGCACTGTGCACGCTGCATGGCGGACCTCCGCTACATTGAACACTGCCTGCAGTGAGCAAACTTTGAAAGAGGATTATGAAGAAAAAACTGGGCGAAAATGAAAAAGAATAACTGCGGGGGGCAGGTAATGAAGAGGGCAACATACCAGCAGCATAATAGAAAGCAATGGAGATGGTGGCAGGTTCTCTTTAAGGTGGAGAAATGACCGAACAGTCATTTGGCCAACAGATCTTATGTGTAGGCTACCTTTAGGACTACACAATCCTCTAATTTTTAGGAAACAGTAGTGCCAGAAGCCTCAGTTCCTTTTCAGTGACAGAAAATAAACCTCAAGCCACAATCCAGACAGTAGGCAAAGCACAACCTCTGAATTCTTAGCCTCCTAAGGGGATAAAGCAAAAAGAAAATAATTTGGTGCATTGGATAAGTAAAAAGATCGAGGACAAACTCCAAACCAGGGAAATAGTTCTTGGGCTGTGACTTTCTTGTTTGAGAGGTTAAATATATATATATATATATATATATATATATATATATATATATATATATATATATTTTTTTTTTTTTTTAATAGCGATTCTAATTCTACCCAACCAATTGAGTCAACATGGTATCCAAGGACCTCAAAGTTCCTTTAACACAAAAATAGAGTCAAATATAATCTAAATAAACATAACAGATTGTAATAAAAATATCTTTAAAACAATCCTCCTACAGTGAAATCTCTTTGAAAAGACCAACCAAAATTGCACACAAAAGTGATCTTCTAGGGGGGTCGTCTTCTCAGAAAACGGCCTGATAAGGGAGTGATATTTTCGAAGAAGTGGTCTTTTGGAGCAGATTCACTGCATAGTCATACATACAGTAGAAAAGGGGGTGGGAAATTCTACAAAGATAATAATTCACCACCACAATTATTTTACTCCTCACTAAGAATGAGAAGAATGTCCAATTAACTGGAAATCAGTCTAAACCATTGTTTTATCATCTGCCAAAAATCCTCTATAAAAAAAAAATTCCTCTAGACGACCCATGATTTCAGACTCCTAATTCCATCTCTCGATATCATCTTCCTACAGAATGTAATTACCCTCCCCAGATATCTGAGGGGTTCCAGACTAATACAGGAATGACAAACCAAAACCTGGGAGAATGACTACATTCTGAGCACTCTAGATGCATCTTTACCCTTATGTTAATATAGATCAAACACGAGGAATGGAAGGTATAAAATGGCACCTTATTATGGAGGACAACAAAAGAGGCACAGAGGGAGTTTTTCTTGGATGTTTAAATTTTTTCTGATTCAATAGGGAAATCTTTTAGCAAACATGAGAAGCAGTGATACATTGTTCATTTAACTCCCATTAATCTCTATGGAACTTATGTAAAACCGTCAACTTGGCTGTTTTTCACCTTCCCAACCATCTCTAGCAGCTACAAGAAGGCCTGAGGGTCAGGGGAGTCCTTGATCCTAAATAAAATACCTCTTTAAAGGGGTACTCCACCCCTAGACATCTTATCCCCTATCCAAAGGGGATCCCCTGATCTCGGGGGTCCCGCCACTGCGGCACCCACCTGTTTCTGCTCCGGAAGCGCTGGAGGGTCTGGGTCCCGACCACCGGAACGGAAGTCCGTGATGTCACGACTCCGCCCCAGTGTGACATCACGCCCCCTCCCATAGACTTGCATTGAGGGGACGAGGCGTGATGTCACACAGGGTCGGAGTCGTGACATCACGGACTTCCGTTCCGGTGACCCTCCAGCGCTTCCGGAGTAAAAACAGGTGGGTGCCGCATGCTATATTGCGGGGGTCCCCAGTGGCGGGACCCCAGCGATCAGACATTTTATCCTTTGGACAGGGGATAAAATGTCTAGGGGTGGAGTACCTCTTTAAGCGTAGTGATTCCATCTTTTTTGTCAGGGTTGTATTTTTGGGTGTGTTCCATAAAGTTCTTTTTCCTGGACTGTTCCAGATGGTATTAGAATAGTAGCCATGGTGTTAAATTCAGACAGAAGGGGAAAAATATAAAATAAAAAACACAAGGGGTAGAAAAGTGGCGTGCAGAGCCTGCGGTTGCCCACAGCAACCATTCAGCTTGCTTCTTTCATTTCAGAGGCTTTTTTTCTGAGCCCTTTCTATGATAATATAAACTAAGGCAATATGCATGCTTCAGGATTATATTGGTAATGAATGGCCCTGCTTCAGTATACCTGAACTGACTGTAGGCTACTAAAAAATACATTCCGCCCATTTCCTGAACATACATTTATTTTACAAGACTCAGACATGTAGTTTGCTGCTTATTCCTGCAAAATAAAAGAATACATTTGAGAAATGGACCGAAAGTAGCCACTTTTAGACTACAATGTGTCGATTAACATTGGTCCCTCAACATACGATGGTAATCCGTTGCAAATGGACCATCGTTTGTTGAAACCATCGTATGTTGAGGGATCCGTGCAATGTAAAGTATAGGACAGTGGTCTACAACCTGCGGACCTCCAGATGTTGCAAAACTACAACACCCAGCATGCCCGGACAGCCAACGGCTGTCCGGGCATGCTGGGAGTTGTAGTTTTGCAACATCTGGAGGTCTGCAGGATGAAGACCACTGGTATTGGAGGTTATACTCACGTGTCCCCACCGCTCCGGACCGTCACCGCTGCCCTGGATGTCGCCCTCCATCGATGTCGTGGGTCCCCGGGGTGTCCCCAACGCTCCGGCAAGGCCTCTGCTTCCCCGGCATCCTCGCTCTCTGTCGCCGCCATCACGTCGCTACGCACGCCACTCCTATTGGATGACGGGACGGCGTGCGAAGCGACGTGATTACGACGATGGAGAGCGCTGACAATGCAGCAGAGCCCGAAGAGGACGCACCGGAGTCCCGAGGACAGGTAAGTGATCGTCAGCGGACCACACGGGGCCCCGTGAAGAGCTATCCGGCGGCAGCTGAAGCAGTCTGCGCTGCCGGATAGCCGTTTATGCAATGGCCCCGACATACAAAAGTATCGTATGTTGATGCTGCCTTAAACATGCGATGGCCTCTGAGAGGCCATCGCATGTTGAAATTATCGTATGTCGGGGCCATCGTAGGTCGGGGGGTCACTGTATATTAAATGGCTATGACACAGTGAACATCAGCATACTCTTTTTTTTTTTGCAGGCATTTAGATTTATATCTCTGATGTAGACCCCCAAATGTGTTGTGGACATAGTCCAATTCAGGCAAAAAGTTACACATCAACTTGAAACGTGTAATCTATTGGGGCTATGTGACCCTAAACTACCTCTTTACCAGTCAATATTGGCAATGGGGCACAACTATGGTTCTGGGGGATGGTATCCATCAACCACAATGCTTTCTTACATGGCAATAGGTATAATGGAAGAGGACATAGCTTTTATAGAACTCTAGCAGCCGGAGTTTTATTTTATTTTTCCTTTTCTTCTGGATTACTTCTAGTAGTGGCGTGGATATGGGCGATCAACACTCCATTATTGACAATTTTTGAAAAAAAGATAAGATGGGTGTTAAATGTTCACTTAATTCTCAACCTTAAATTCCACCTAAAGCAAACAGTTCCCTCCCAGAGCATTGTTTAAATACAACTGATTGATGAGCTTACAAAAGGTGTATTTTTCCTCACTTGTATAGCGTGCTCGGATCTGGGACCTTGAGTACTTTCTATCTTCTGCACGCAAATGCTATAAAATATTTATGACTGGACACAAAACGCACAAAACATAAGTAAAAAGGTACAACACAAAATAGACAAATAAATGAACAACTGCAATCCTTGAATGTAAATGCAAATCAAGCTTGAAGAACAACAATTTAAGATACAAACCAAATGCATTCAATAATAATCCTTATATGGGGTCTATAATTATAAATGAAACATACCTAGAGGCCTTCTTTTTGGCTTGTTCAGGTTATGCCCCTGGAAATGAGCTTCATGGTCCTCATCAATGGTCTGTCCCAGAGACAGCAGGCTCACCCTTCTCATCTTCAGAAGCCTGGGTGCACTTTCCCGCACCGTGCTTCCTACATCTAAGACCACCTCGCCCGAAATGGAGGTGGGTACCACCCTTTTTAAAAACTCCATGTCCCATCACATCACTGACAGCTAATGTAGAACTCTGGCTCCAGCAGCCAAGACACGTTTAGGTGTATGCACGGCTTCCTTGAAATAACATTAAGGTGGACTAGCCCGGCTTGCTTTGCATAGTGATGTCATGCTAAATCTGGGTGGTGCCAGACATGAACAGGTCAATAGCCAGCTGTTATGATCCTCAACAGTATTTACTGTACAAACTGATAAAAGCGCTAGATAAGAGCCTCATAAAATAACTGCAATGTGCTTCATAAAACACAGTAACTTCATAGCTGCCCGTATAGTCACTATACTGCACAATATAACTAACTTAGAACCTCCGATAGGGTAACGTGCCAAATGAACTCCTTGTTAACTGGAGCTAGATAACCCATGAAGGCATGGAGCAGGGAGGAGTAGTAGTCTGTAGCCAAAGATAAGTCTTATCACCAACACACTGCAACACAGGGCAGAGAACACATAGTAAAAAGGCGTATAGCTCCCCCTAAGGCCTTGAAGGTTGAAGAAGCAAAATTAATGCCAACAGAGAATTCACTCCATTAAACCACTAAGATCAATCACATCTTCAGCGAAGAACATTTATTGGCAGTGAAAAATAAAAAATGTGGCTAATCACTGCGGCCATTAGTGTATAGATATGTGATATTGATGGTTTAAACAATACCAGGAGCGCCATAGGAAAAAAGAAAAACATTCTAGTAGCATTAATTGAATAATATATAGACAACAAAAAAAATAAGCAAAGTTAGCTTCTAGGCCCTTTTCACACTACAAAATTCATCCGTTTTAAAGATCCGTTGGAAGTTCCGTCTGAAAATCAGCTTTAAAACGGCAGATACAAAATCCTATATGGCCGTTAGAAAATCCCATTATAGTCTATGGGATTTTTACATTATCATTTTTAACGCGTTATAGCCCGTTATTAATAACGGCCGTTATTTTGTGACGGAAGATAGTAATACATGCACTATTTCTCCCGTTACTATCTTCCGTCACAAAATAACGGCAGTTATTAATAACTGGCTATAACGGATTAAAACAGCTATTAGAAAAATCCCATAGACTATAATGCCGTTTTGCAGCCGATTTTCAGACGGAACTTCCAACGAATCTTTAAAATGGAGTAATTTTGTAGTGTGAAAGAAGCCTTACAGACACATTGGATATCAGTCACCTACAATTCTACCAGTCCTGGGCTAAATATGGCCAAACCTCAATTGTGTGGAACTTTAATTTCATTCAGTGTTCCCATACACCCATAAAAGGGTTGAACACTATAAGAATACACTGCCACACTTGGCCACAGGCTTTGTATGTTTTTGAAGCTTTAATTAAACTGAGCTGCAATACCACACACAACCTGTGCACAGGTGTGGGGCTTTTTCCTGAAAAAAGCATTTGTTTCTAATACTGTTAAAACTAGGGATCGACAGATTATCAGTTTGGACGATATTCACGATTTTGGACATTATCGGTATCAGCAATTACCTTGCCGATAATGTCCCGCCCAGCCTCCCCGGCCAGAGACTGCCGCTGCCCCATCGCCTCCCTCATCCCCGGTTTTATAATCACCTGTTCCCGGGGTCCACGCTACTTCTGGCTCCTGCGATGACACAATGACGAGTGACGTCCTCAACACAACGTCACCATCAGAGCGCACAGTGACATTTCAGGACGCTGCCGGAGCCAGAAGTAGCGCGGACCCCGGGAACAGGTAATTATAAAACCAGGGATGGGGGAGGCAATGGGGCAGCAGTGGTGGTGGTTGGACTAGAGAGGACCCCAGGACAGGCAGGGGGAGAGAGACGGGCGGTGGTGGTCTCTGGCCCCGCAAAAGCCGCTGCACTTCATTGATTTAAAGCGCCCGCTTTAAAATCATTGATCTGCAGCGGCTTCTGCGGGGCCGGGTGGGGTAATAGCCGATAATTTATACCGGAATATCGGTATAAGTTATCGGCTATCGGCCTGAAAGGTCACAGATTATCAGTATCGGTATTGGGCCTAAAAAAATCGATATCGGTCGATCCCTAGTTAAAACTTTAAAGTTGTATATCTGTAGGTCATTTATAGTCCTATTTAGTTCTCTCTCCAAGGGCTCCTTTTAAACATTTCCATTATTCTTACTCTGTAACAGAAACAGAACAAAAAAAATGACATCTTTGTCTGGTAGATGGTGGAAACATCCAGCACCTTATGGTCACCCAGCATTAAAGGGGTACTCTGTCAGAAAACATCTTAACCCCTATCAAAAGGATAGGGGATAAGATGTCTAATCACAGGGCTCCCGCACCTGGAGACCCTTCCACACCCGATCCATTTGAGTCTATGGGAGGAGACGTGACTGCTACGTACTAGCTGCCATGCACGCTCCCATAGACATGAATGGAGGGGGCGTGTCGTGACATCAAGAGCACGGAAGCTCCAAGCTTCCGTGTTAAGCAAGACGCAGTCGTTGTCGGCCCGAGATCGCGGGGGTCCCCATCGGCTGGACCACCGTGATCAGCCATCTTATGCCCGGTGGAGTACCCCTTTAGCTATAATAGGCTCCGTTTGACTTCAAGTATGGCGTCCCCAAGGGTACGTTCACACATTGATAAACTCGCGATTTCCTGTTGCAACTTTTGTTATTCACTTCAATGGATCCACCCCCCCCCCCCCCCTTCCACCCATATAAATTATTTGCCAAAGCTGTACACAGCTGGAAGCAGACAACGCCACTCATTGAGTAGTGGGCATGCCGTGTTACTGCCGGTCAGCAATCATTGCAGTGAATGGAAGCATGTCCACTGTACAATTTATGGAGCTGTGTACTTCCATCTCTGTTTACTGTGTATTGATCAGATAGTTATGGCTTTTTGATGGTGGCCCTGCATCCATTGGCTTGGTGGCCCCATCAGACAAGTAAGGGTAGGGTCACATATATGGCATCCGCAGCGGATTCTGCTATGAGCAGACACACAGGGCTCCAGCCAGGTAGCCCTGTGTCTGCTTGAAGCAGAATTTGCCCTAAAAAGGGAAATTGTAACTATCACTAAATATGGCCCTCAAATAGTCATCTTGAATATGAATTAGGAATAGTCTAAACTTTTTGCTTCATTTTAATATATGAACTTTGCAACCTAGGCTTTATTTCTATTGTTCTATTCTGTTCTATTTCTAAACAAACCAACAATAAAAACAAAATTGTTGTTTTCCATCCTGTTGCCATATACAACATAGTGTAATGTCTTCTCCAGTCTAGCCAAAAAATATTAATATCTAAAAAGGACAAACACACACATACATATACAGTCATAGCCGTAAATGTTGGCAGCCCTGAAGTTTTTCAAGAAATTGAAGTATTTCTCACAGAAAAGGATTGCAGTAACACATGTTTTGCTATACACATGTTTATTCCCTCTGTGTGTATTGGAACTAAACCAAAAAAGGGAGGAAAAAAAAGCAAATTGGACATAATGTCACACCAAACTCCAAAAATGGGCTGAACAAAATTATTGGCAGCCTTTCAAAATTGTGGAAAAATAAAATTGTTTCAAGCATGTGATCCTCCTTTAAACTACCCTGGGGCAAGTAACAGGTTAGGGCAAATAAAAATTACACCTGAAATCAGATAAAAAGGAGAGAAGTTCACTTAGTATTTGCATTGTGTGTCTGTGTGTGCCACACTAAGAATGGACAACAGAAAGAGGACAAGAGAACTGTCTGAGGACTTGATATTTTTCCGCAATTTTGGTTCTCAACAATCTCAAGGTTACAAGTCCATCTCCAGAGATCTAGATTTGCCTTTGTCCATAGTGCACAACATTATCAAGAAGTTTGCAACCCATGGAACTGTAGCTAATCTACCTGGGCGTGGATGGAAGAGGAAAATTAAGTTCCAAAAGATATTCAAGCTGTCCTGCAGGCTCAGACAGCATCAGTGTCAGTGCGAACTATCCGTCAACATTTTAATGAAATGAAACGCTATGGCAGGAGACCCAGGAGGACCCCACTGCTGACACAGACATAAAAAAGCAAGACTACATTTTGCCAAAATGAACTTGAGTAAGCCAAAATCCTTCTGGGAAAATGTCTTGTGGACAGATGAGACCAAGATAGAGCTTTTTGGTAAAGCACATCATTCTACTGTTTACCAAAAACGGAATGAGGCCTACAAAGAAAAGAATGCAGTACCTACAGTGACATATGGTGGAGGTTCAATGATATTTTGGGGTTGTTTTGCTGCCTCTGGCACTGGGTGTCTTGAATGTGTGCAAGGCATCATGAAATCTGAGGATTACCAACGGATTTTGGGTCGAAATGTAAAGCCCAGTGTCAGAAAGCTGGGTTTGCGTCCAAGATCTTGGGTCTTCCAGCAGGACAATGACCCCAAACATAAGTCAAAAAGCCCCCAGAAATGGATGGCAACAAAGCGCTGGAGAGTTCTGAAGTGACCAGCAATGAGTCCAGATCTAAATCCCATTGAACACCTGTGGAGAGATCTTAAAATTGCTGTTGGGAAAAGGCGCCTTCCAATAAGAGAGACCTGGAGCAGTTTGCAAAAGAAGAGTGGTGCAACATTCCGGCTGAGAGGTGTAAGAAGCTTATTGATGGTTATAGGAAGCGACTGATTTCAGTAATTTTTTCCAAAGGGTGTGCAACCAAATATTAGGTTAAGGGTTCCAATAATTTTGTCCAGCCAATTGGGGGGATTTCACCATTTATTTATTATATGGCATCACATATCAAAATCTCACATTTTCCCCATATCGTGCAGCCCTAATATTATATATATATATATATATATATATATATATATATATTATACCCTCATAGCAACCATGGAAAAAAAAGCCTCCTTTGTTTACACTGTTGGCTGTATTATGAGAACCAGAAATGATTCACCATACAGAAGAGGTGTACATTACAAAGTTAGTGCTTCACTATTTCAGGAATAAAGAACTCTACTTCTAAAACGTCAGAGAGGGCCAAGAAGGATCAGAGCGATCCAGACATGTGGACTGCATGGTTAACCATAAAATGGACATAGAAACCCCAATCTATGGTACAAGATTACAAGTATTACATTCATATCATTTTTTAAGGGGCTGAAGGCGTTACTTTACAAGGAGAGTAAATGATAAAATGAAGGTTACCTGCAGCCCAACACTGACCTCCATAATAAACAATACATAGTAAGACGCCCCTAGCTGAAGGCAGTAAGAACTTAGTAGTTTGTGTTCTGTTCTCCTAGAGAGCTCGAAATCCAAATATATCAAAGATATGCTGAGAAATGGATCAGTATAGGAGGTTATACCTAAAAACAATACAGAGCACGTGAATCTGAAAGGAATGAGTCTTCAGAAAATGACCTATTGTATAAATCAAGTGTTCATGTTAAATGTATTTATTAAAAAAAAATATTTTTGTCTTCTGAATTTTTCGTTTGTTCATTTTTAGTTTTTTTTTGTGAATTTTGTTATTAATATTTTAAATCCTGAAATCTTACAATATCTTTCTGGCCACTAAGCCCAATATTAGCTCGACATTCCCTGTTCTATAGAGTAAGTTTTTCAGCATTCTGCTCCTAATCATAACAGACAGGATTACATTGAAAGGTGACACCTGTATATAGATACAACAGGATCTACCATTCACAATAGGTGATGGTCAGATTAGCCTCTCCCTCTGCACAGGTAACAGAGAGCCTTAAACTCTACCATTGGCTGCAGTAAAATCTTTGTACAAGCTGTGCAGTCTATCAAACGTCATCCACAATAGCCTTGTGTACTCCTGGCTGCACCTAAGAGAAAAGGTGGCCATGTTGCAATTTAACTATTTTGTATGGGTGCAGTTTGATCCCTGGGACCAAAGTGAACCCACCCATAATCATCTGCAAAAGACCAAGGGAGACTATCTTGGGAAAAATACTGGGCATTTCAGAAATGTACGGTACATTTTGAACGTTAAGCGTGCGTCTCTCTGTGCTCCCTGGAGAAGTGAAGCAGGTCAATCTATAAGCCTCACCACTGGGAATACAGAGCCGGTGGTACCATTGGGGATCAGAACACCGATAAATTAGGGAAAGCTGGATTTAAAACTCTCCTTTCAGGTATGGTATGGGATTTTGAGAAATACAACAAAAACCCTGGATACAATGCGAACAATACAACACAAATAGATGTCACTGATCAGCAAAAATCAAGTCCCTGAGATTATTGGGGAAGGTTGGAAAATGTCATTATCAGTTCTTTATTACTTATGGGATATCCTTGGTTCCATAAAAACTCTATTCATTCTCCAAGACACCGAACTGTGGCAGGCAAACCCATGGTGTCACGGATATTTATTGGCAAAAACTGCAAACTGTGGTGAAATCTGGTGAGAACCTACTGTGTATGATGGGCCATAAATATTACATTATTGGTATCTTACCGCCAATCTGTCAATGTTTTACAGCACATTTCCAGTATAAGTAACTTGCTGATACTGGTGAACTGCACAGACACAGAAGTTTATATAATCTCCCACCGGGCGTTAGGGAGCTCAGGAGCCTCGCAACCCTTGACAAAGGTGATTAGTCACTGAAACGTCGGGGAGGCTTACAGTCTAGTGTTTTAGTGGCGCAGTTAAAGGGTATCAGTGACATTAATAGAGTCAGGGACCGCGGTGATACAGCGGACATTGGAGGCCCCAATGGTCCACATTACATGAATGGACAGACACCGCAGTCCGGATCTGACCTAGCTATAGAGTGTGGGAGAACCCCACACTCTAAACTCAGTCACCCAATACCACTGCAAATGTTAACATTTTCTTGGGGTACTATATATTTTAATAAAGAGAAATAAAGATATATTTTTAAAGGGAGGGTTCAAGTAAGGGTTTTCCCCGCAAGGGGGTCACCCCTTAAAGGTTGTTATTGATTAATTTGCCCTGATAACTCCCAGGGACCAATTTCTGTTATTGTAGCTTCTGTATTTGGCTTCCAAAACCTTCTGTTCTGCTGCTCATTCATTCTGACATCCACTGCTCAGGAAGGGGCATGTAGGAGGCAAGCACTGAGCCAGCCCTCATTCACCATGAATTAAAGGGGTATTCCGGGCAAAAACATTTTATCCCCTATGTGGGGCTGTGTCTCCAGTTTTGGAAACATCCGGGTTTCCGGGACTGGGCATGTGATGTCAAGCCACGCCCTCTAAATTCATGTCTATGGGAGGGGGCGTGACGGCCATCACGCCAGAGGTTTCAGAAACTGGAGGCGCAGCCCCGCATAGAATGCGGGTGCTGCAGGGAGATCGCGGGGGGTCCTATCCTTTGGATAGGGAATAAAATATTTTTGCCCAGCATACCCCTTTAACTTCCTCCCTAATCCCTAAATGTGCAATAATGGGTCTCTTAATCCAATAACTGCAGGGTGCTCTAAAACCCCCTCCTCTCTGTTTTCATGCTGCAGTCTGAGAGACAAGACAGGAGTGAGCACAGAGGAGTACTAGTCCCGTCCTCATTTCCTGGACTTTGTCCATGCCTGTGCTTCAGCTAGGACAAAGATGATGATGCAACTGGACAGGATTATGTTATGGATGGTATGGGGACCCCTAGTGGTGACATGATTTCTATAAAATGATTTTTTAAATTCATTTAAAAGGTTAATGGTTTTGCCAAGATATACAAAATATCTATCTATCTATATATATCTATATCACTGGCCAACGCATTCTCTTTATCTAGAGGAAAGAAGGTTTCTACACCAGCACATATGGGATTCTTTACTGTAAGAGCAGTGAGACTGTGAAACTCTCTGCCGGAGGATATGGTCATAGTGAACTTTATAAAAGGCCTGAATACATCTCTGGAGAGTGATAACATTACAGGTTAAGGATACCAGATCTATAGGGACAGAACATTGATCCAGGGATTTATTCTGAATATTAGTCATATTTAGGGTCGGAAAGGAATTTTCCCAGGTATGTGGCATTTGGCATCAGCCTCATAAGGTTTTTCTTTTGCCTTCCTGTGAATCAAGACAGTAGAAACACAATAGGGATATTGGTTGAACTTAATGGGCGTTTATCGTTGTTTCAACCTTATAAACTACGTTACAGGTACAGCATTATGCGCACAAAGGCGGGGGGGGGGGGGTGATTTCAAAGACTACTGTAATTTCTGTTCCAGCGATATTACACTTTTTCATTTTCAAAGGTCTCTTGTGCTTCTTTGAAAATGTATGAGAGTTCATTTTCATGCCACTTTTAGGGGGTTTTTTCGCACCAAAACTGCAGATTTTGACACAAAATTATTTTTTGCCACCAACTTTTTTTTTTCTCCACCAAAATTGCAGAGATTAGCGTCAAATTTTGAATCACGGAAATATTCTATAATTACTAGTACAAGCGATTACTGTATAAATAAAACCAGGGGCTAAATGTAAAGCAGGTGCAGTGACTAGAGATTAGCGAACTTACAGTAAATTCGATTCGTCACAAACTTCACTGCTCGGCAGTTCATGACTTTTCCTGCATAAATTATTTCAGCTTTCAGATGCTCCGGTGGCTGGAAAAGGTGGATACAGTCCTAGGAGAGAGTCTCCAGCCCACCGGAGCACCGGAAAGCTGAACTAATTTATGCAGGATAAAGTCATCAACTGTAAGTTCGCTCATCTCTAGCAGTGACCATGAAAAATAAAATTCATTTTTTTTAAACGATTGATTAAATAACACCTCCCCCGACCAAAAAAAAATAAAAAATAAATAAAGAAAACACGATAACCTATTCTGTGATTTCTACACTAGCAATAAGCTGGTGTGAAATTTTGGATGTAAAATGGACTTTCACCCCTTTGAAAATATCATGTAAAACATTAAATTTACATAGCCACGCCCACTTTTGCAAAACTGGTGTGACTAGTGTAAACTTTGGATAATTCTCATGGAAAACACTTTGAATATCTGATGGAAACTTTTTCGTGCCAAAATTTGGCGCAAAATTTGTGACGCGAAGAATTTTGAATAGGACCCCCAATGTATGCAATGTCACTGCACCAGTTCTGTTACCAGAGCGGCAGCCTATTGAGTGGCGAGTACAGGGTTTGTTTTTAACCCTATTCCTTCCAGTTAGAATTTCTTTTTTTTAAACCTCCCCGGAATCGACCTTTACCAAATAAAAGCAAGAACCAGACTACTTGCTGCTGAATTTTAGTAATATGAAAATAAAACGATTTCAGGCTAGACACACACACACACTGCGCCTCTGACATCTGTCATCATCCACCCAGATAATGACATTTCTTCAGCAAAATAAAGAAAACATGTTTTTTTCTTTTCTTATAAAAAGCCTTTGCCCTGTAAGGAGTGGCCCAAAAAGAATGACTTGGGACAAGAAAGTGAAAGTTCTCGTGGTAAACGGCTTTATAAACAACATAGCGTAGTAGGCCAAAACTAAGAGAAACAAACTACGCTAGGTTTCCTAACCGGTGTGCCTCCAGCTGTTGCAAAACTACAACTCCCAGCATGCCCGGACAGCCTTTGGCTGTCCGGGCATGCTGGGAGTTGTAGTTTTGCGAAAAAATGTATATATGTTGTCCCTACCAGGGACTGAGGTGCCTTCTAAAATATAACTTTTAATGGTGTATTTAAAAAAAAAAAAAATTTTACCGATCCACAAACAAAAAATAATAAATAATTGTAGTATCTTAAAGAAGTGATATTTACACACTATTGCGACTATTGAGACAAATGACGCGGTAGGTATAGCACCAGTGGTTAGGTACACACCATGCTATAGTACTGTAATCATAGATGATATGTTTACAATATCACATATAGTATTCAAATCCCATCCTGGATAGGATATTGACACTATCACATAGAGTATTCAACCAGTATTAATCGATATATTTTCCTTTCTCCCTCTCCCAACGCGTTTCCATGTAGGGGTTAGAGTATATAGTTATCCCCCACACTTCTTCAGGGGATTAGGTATATGGTTATAGCAGACTCTGGAGTTAGGTATCTCGTTAATATGTCACTGTGTATATCTCTTTAAAAGCA
This sequence comes from Hyla sarda, assembly GCF_029499605.1. Taxonomy (NCBI): domain Eukaryota; kingdom Metazoa; phylum Chordata; class Amphibia; order Anura; family Hylidae; genus Hyla; species Hyla sarda. The sequence goes on from NC_079189.1 coordinate 91,862,607, forward strand.
GATTTGTCAACTGATGACACCCAGAGAGTAACCACCATAGAGTAAACTGCGTCAACAAAAGCTCCGACTCTGTGATTAACTATCGCGTCCAGAGACCAGATAGGGCGTTTCTCACCATCCCGGTTAGTGCCTATAACGATAAGAAATCATGGACATCTCCCTTAGTAACCAGTAGATGACTTACCCCTCTTTGCTGTTTTTCGTGCATTAGCAAGTGGGTACTTACTGTCTACTGGATCAAATAAAGTGAGAGAGCCGGGCACTGAAAATAATAATAATATGCCCTTATTTAGAATCACATTCCGACAGAGTGTGTGGAGCATATATAGAAAATAGCCGCATAATAACTAGCAAGAAGTAGGTACTAAAGTGTTATCTGAACTACTTACATTCAATTGTTCAGGACAAAGTGCGTCTGAGTCGCTGCTGTGGCAGCGAGTACCGGAACGGTGTCCGGACTGTCTGCGTGTCAGGTGAGCACGCCGGCGTCTCCATCAAGCCGAGGCGCACCCTATTTACGTCATTGGAGGCCCGTCCCCATGACGCCGCTCAAGGGGGCGTGGTCCCCGCTCCAGTCCCGATATCGGGATAGATCGGGTTCAGCAGTATTCACACGTCGGATGCGTTATCGGCTAAGTGAGTATATAAATGAATGAATAAACACTGACTTAGGCTAAAGGCATGGAACAGGTACTAACTTTATAAATAAGATAATTATGCACAGTATAGAGTCCGTTGTGTCTCCATCTGTGCACTGTGATAGGCATCTTTAATAATCCAGTCCTGGATGTCAGTATGCCTACTACACAATTGTAACCTTCTCTCTGCATAACACATAGGTTATCAGTATATCTAGATACAGTTAATGATCACATAATAAACCGCCATAAACCAGAGTTTTAGTCCTATGTTGGTTATATAGGCAGTAAAAACAATCCTGACCCTGATCCAAGTTATTATCCCACTCCCACCCATATTTTAGATGATACATTGGAATGTTTCATAGGAGTCAATACTGGAGGACATAGTGATGTCTTAGAATACAATGTAAATACTAGTTTTCTAAATCATTGGTAAAGATGGGTACAAGAAAATGGACAACAAAAGTAGTATAAATGCATATTAGCAAATCGACTATAGAATTTATATAGATATGTAAATGTGTAAAATGGGGAATATAGTAAAGAAGAATAGTTTATGGTTTAGTGTTGTTATTTGGGGGGGGGGGGAAAATCAGAGATCCACGGAATGATTAGTGGACTGGATAACCCTATTTTAGGGAGAGAGGAGGGGGGATTAGAGTGGACCTAGGGAGACCTGTTCTAGCCCTGTTGGGTCCTAGTCTGGATCACCTCAACCTAAGCGGCATGGACGCCCTAAAAAGGGCGGTACCGAAGATCAGGAACCTCCTGTTGCACCCTAAGTTTCCCTAGCTATATGGGTGGCACCTAAATCCTTAAGATCCACTGGGATCTCCCCTGGCTACCTCAAATGGGCCACCCTTAGTGGGTCCTGTCCGTGGATCTCTTCCCAATACCTCTAAATGAAACAAGAAAACAATAATTGTTCATTAAGTCCCTTTGGGGCCATGGTTTGTAATCTGTAGATCCATTTACATTCTCGTTGCAATATAGATCTATCCCAATCTCCACCCCTCTGTAGTGGTTTAACCAAATCAATACCAATGAATTTTATATAAGATATATCACTGTTGTGCATGGTATTTATATGCATTGCGACTGGGGTATTTCTGACATTCCGGACATCCCCTACGTGCTCCAGTACTCTTCGACGAAACTCACGTATCGTTTTGCCAACGTATCTCTTGCCACATTGGCACACAGCCAAGTAAATGACCCCTCTAGAGCTACAATTGATGAAGTGCTTGATGTAGATTTTATTACCTGATTCTGTATCCTCAAAAACTTTTGTTTTGCATATATGAGAACAGGCACGGCAGTGCCCGCACTGAAAACAGCCCTTTGTGCTCCCTACCCCCAACCACGTTTTGGGAGTATCAATTTGAAGATGGCTGTGGACGAGTTTGTCTCCCACACTTGGTCCTTTACGATATGTGATTAAGGGTCTCGGTCCTATCACTTCTCTCAGGTCTGGGTCCATTCTCAATATGTCCCAGTGCCGATGGATGATGTTCTTCACCTCCTGGGACATATTGTCGAATGTCCCTATTATTCGTGTATATCTACTCTCCTCCCTTTTGGGTTTTGGTGTCAGGAGTGATGTTCTGTCCTGAGTCAGGGCAAATTTGTAGGCCTTACGTAGTATATGGTCGGGGTAGCCACGTTGGATAAAGCGATTTCTTAGATCTTTAGACTGTTGTATGAACTCCTCCCTATCTGAACAGTTCCTCCTGAGACGGAGATACTGCCCCCGCGGTATGCCCCTTTTAAGGGGCACCGGGTGGCAGCTCTCCCATCTCAGGAGGCTGTTCGTGGCTGTGGATTTTCTATAGACCGTGGTGTCCAGACTGCCCCGTGTATTCTTTTTAACCATGACGTCCAAAAAGGCAAGTTGTTTATCCTGGATCTCAAACGTAAAAGTCAAACCGATTTGGTTACGGTTCAGACAATTAACAAATTTCTCAAAATTCTCCTTACTGTCTAGCCATAAAACAAAAACATCATCAATATATCTAGACCAAAGTATAGCTTGGTTAGACAGGTCCTCTTGCTCTCCCACAAACGCTATAGTTTTGCAACAGCTGGAGGAACGCTGGTTGGAAAACACTGCCCTATTGTACGTTGAATGGATAATTACCTTTTACACATCCATTTACAGTAGAAATACAATAGTCAGAGAACAACCATTAACATGTTACAAACCAGATCCCCATAAGGATCATGTTTTATATACATGAATGATGAAGTCATTTTCCTATTGCTCATTATAGATTATTTTGAACATTCTGCAGCACCCACACAGAACACCAGATACGCCAATTAAAGACCCGATCCATGAATAGAAAAAAAAAAAAAGCAATTTTTTTTTCAAAAACAGCACCACCACCTGTCCTCAGGTTGCGTGTGGTATTACAACCTGACCATTCACTTGAATGGAACTGAGCTGCAATACCACACACAACCTGAGAACAAAAGTGGAGTTTTTTTTTTTTTTTTAGAAGAAATTAGCTTTTGTTTTTTTAACCATTAAAGCCATGGATTAATAGACCTTAAATAGGGGGCTGGACAACTAACAATATTTCAATGTATGGCCCAAGTGCTCACAAGACAAGGGGTGCAGAGTTCCCCGTTTCAATGGAGCAGTGGATTCTACTCTGGGGGACTACCGGTGAAAGCTTGACCCCTTTTCCATTCAAATGGGTGACTTGGACAACCCCATTTTTATGATAGGGGTCCTAATGGTCAGGTCTCTATCAATCAGACATTTATCAGCTATATGTAGATCGGTAATACATGTAGTTTGAGGTCCAAGACCTTCCTGATTCATAGAAAGCTTAGGCTTTGTCCTTTCCACATACTTTCCACTGCAGCTCAATTTATTAAGATTAGTTTTTGTGTTTAAAGGGGTACTCCAGGAAAAGTTAAACAGATTTGTAAATTACTTCGATTAAAAAATCTTAACCCTTTCAATAATTATCAGCTGGAGAAGTTGAGTTGTTTTCTGTCTAACAACAGTGCTCTCTGCTGACATCTCTGCTTGTCTCGGGAACTGCACAGAGTAGAAGAGGTTTACTATGGGGATTTGCTTCTAAACTGGACAGTTCCCGAGACAGGTGTCATCAGAGAGCACTTAGACAGAAAAGGACAACTCAACTTCAGCAGCTCATAAGCACTGAAAGGATTACGATTTTTTATTACAAATCTGTTTAACTTTCTGGAGCCAGTTGATATATAAAAAAAAAAAAAAGTTTTTTCCTGGATAACCCCTTTAAAGGGATACTCCAGCCCTAAGACATCTTATCCCCTATCCAAGGGGGTCCCGCCACTGGGGACCCCTGCTATCTCACATGCAGCACCCACCTCTGGGAGCTGCATGCAGCGCTGCAGCCTCGGAGTATGCTGCATCACAACTATGGGGCTGGAGTATCGTGACATCACTACTCCGCCCCCGTGTGACGTCACACCTCCAGCGGCGGGACCCCGGTGATCAGACATCTTATCCCCTATCCTTTAATCTGTTTAAGTCAGTACATGGAGAGCTGTGTACTTACTAGACTAGTAAGGGGGGGGGGGGGGGGGGTTGAACACGGCAACTTTCTTTCAAAAACAGTGCCACCTCTTCTAACTGGTAATCTGTGGTATTGCAAACTACATATACAACAACATGGTACAAGTTGAATTTTTTATTAACATATTCATGCAATTTTCTGTATAAAAATCAGTGCTGATTTAAAAGGAAATATAATAGAACAACTTGGAAAACAATCTGGAGCTTTTCTTACCAACAAAACCGAAAGGAAAAAGACGTCTATTTGCATGTGCGTCACTGTTTGTATATTCACTGCCTTCTTCCAAGAAATGTGATCTCCAAAAATAAGGAGCACATAGCCCATGCCCCTTAGATTCTATCATTTCAGGCAGGATAAAGTAGCCTGTTCTGTGTAGCCTTCAGTCTATTAAAGTATTGAGACCAAAAGGGATTATATCTGAGGATTAATAAAAACATAGCGGCTTTCATCCAAAAACAGCACCACACTTGTCCTCAGATTATAAGCGGTACTACAACTCTGCCTCATTTACTTCATTGGAACTGAGACGCAATACCACACAAACTGAGGACAATAGTGTTGCTGTTGCTGGAAGAGATCAGCTTTTTCTTTCAATCCGGGATAACCTCTTTAAGACACCAACTTGTTTAAATTACTCATAATCGGACGAAAGAAAAACCCCTATTTACTGCTGGAAGGGTAAACCTGATCATCTCCATGTCTGTAAACAAAGACAGTATCATGACTATAAGTACAGAAAACTGTTCTGATAAACCATATAAAGTCCGTCCATATGGGCTGTACACCCAGACTACGCTTATCCTGGAGCGAATAACATATTTGCTGCTCACATAAATCACACTGAATATATGTTTGGAGAGGTCAGTGTCATTTAAAATAGGTCTTCTGGTAGTTTTTATATATTTAGTATAGGCTGTAACTGGGGTGAAAGAAAAAAAAAAAAAAAAAAACAGGAACTCCCCTCTAAATTCACCGCCACTCTGGTGTCCCTTGCCAGAAGTACTGTGATGACATCACTCAAATCTGCAGCCAATCATAGTGCTCGGTGCACTATATTTGCATTTAGGGCATGCTACTGATGAGGCCAATGATTGGCAAAGCAGGCGTTTCCCATGTGACAAGATGCAAACAGGAAGCACTTTTTATCACACCCTGAGCACATACAGAATTAATATGATAGTAATTGTCCAGACATCCCATTAAAGGGGTATTCCAGGTAAAAAAAAAAAAAAAAATTATATATGAACTGGCTCCAGAAAGTTAACAGATTTGAAAATTACTTCTATCTAAAAATCTTAATCCTTCCAATAATTATCAGCTGCTGAAGTCGAGTTGTTCTTTTCTTTATGGCAACAGTGCTCTCTGCTGACATCTCTGCTTGTCTCGGGAACTGCACAGAGTAGAAGAGGTTTGCTATGGGGATTTACTTCTACTCTGGAAAGTTCCAGAGACACGTGTCAGAGAGCACTTAGACAGAAAAGAACAACTCAACTTCAGCAGCTCATAAGTACTAAAAGGATTAAGATTTTTTTTTTTAATAGAAGTCATTTACAAATCTGTTTACATTTCTGGAGTTAGTTGATATATAACCCCTTTAAAGTGGACCCAAGCCATCCACACAAATACGGCAAAGAACCTTGGAGGTCTGTAGACTACATACACTCTCATAGATCAGCCATATTTCCTAACGCTTATGCTCCCTTTACTGCGATTAACCAAGCAGACAAAACATATCTTTTATGAAATATTCAGCAGACTAAGAAGAGATAGGCTAGTCAAACAAAAGACAAGCCGGTTATTAAGGTTCATTAGAAATAAAACATTGGGGGGGGGACCAGAATATTACAATTTTTCATTTACATTCCCGTGATTTTGTGACTAATGAAACATACATGAGGCCGGTGTCATTAGACACTTCCATTTATCCCGTCAAGTCATTAACTGGATTCTCATTGATGAAAGGCTGGATCTAAATCCTCCCAATAGAGGACACCGCCGAACAATCACAGCGGCGTCTTCCCTTTTGTGCCATTGTAATTAGCGCAGTATTAGTATGCAATCCGGGCAGGGCCAAATTTACATTTTTAAAGAGGTTGTCTGGTGGTTGGAAGAAAAGGAACAAGAGCTGCAAGTGTTCTAAAATTCACAAAAATGTCTTCAATCCCGCACCAATCTAGAGCAGATGTTCAGAAGTTTTATAGACGACATGCATTGGAAGCCTATTGGCAAGTGTAAGGCTAGGTTCAGACCATGGAATCTCCATCCGTACTGGATCGGTGGGGATTGAAGACGGATTTTGTTCCAAATGCTGGCTGAGTGCTGTGGGGGTCGTGACATCATAACCACGCCCTTTGTTATGTCAAGTCACACCCCCCCCCTCAATGCATGCCTATGGGAGGGGGCGTGGCGACTGCCACGCCCCCTCCCATAGACTTGCATTGAGAGGGCGTGATGTCACGACCCCCATAGCCAGCGTTCGGAACAAAATGTTCAGAACGCTAGGGCAGTGGAGTACCCCTTTAAGCCGACTGGTTTCCTTTAATGAACCTTTTAAAAATGACCCAATAAATGTGTGGCCCTTCACTTTCCTCTGTCAGCAACCCGTCCCCGGAGTACAGGGAGATGTGCAACAAAACAGCCATGATTTCTGAGCAGCCTATGAAGCCTGTGATCTTTACATGGGGCAATGATCATTCTGTTTGTATGAAAGGCTAGGTTCAGACTACGGAATCTCCGGGCAGAAAATTTCCGCCCGGAGATTCCGAGTGCGGCCAGCGCTGACTGAATCAGTCGGCACTAGGACCGCGCGGACACTGCAGTCTCCAATGGACTGCAATGTATTCCGCGCGGATTTCCGCCTGAAGAAAGAGCAACGCCATTCTTCAGGCAGAAATTTCCAAGCAGATTTTCCGTTCACAAATTCCGCTTCACAAATTCCGAAGTGTGAATTTGTGAACGGAAACCCATTCACTATACAGTACATTTTAGCAAGCGGAATTTTCCCTTTTTGAAATTGCAGGCGGAAATTCCGTAGTTTGAACCTAGCCTTACAGCCAGTGAGAAGATTGTGTGAACAATGGATAATATGTTAATGCACTGAACCCCACAGACAGTCTGGAAGCTGGGACAACATAACCTCTAGGACCGACATTAACTCATTACAGATTTGTGCAGTTAATCCAATCTGCTCAGACTATCGCCATGTAAATTCGTTTTCTATTTTGTAGATTTTGCAGCAGTTCCATAAGCACGGATTCCCATTGGAAACATTCGGACGTGTATTTGCTATGTTCACACAGGCGACAACACAAAAGCCACAAAAACATAAAAAATAAATGCCTAAAAAAACAAGCAGTTTTCAGCTCCCATAGACTTTAAAGTGACATGTGACTTCTTCAGCACAGTTCAACATTGAAGCTCACTTTGAATTCAACTGGACAGTGGGATGCATACTGCGGACCTCCACTTGTAGCAAAACTACAAATCCCAGCATGCTTGGAGCTAGTTTTGCAACAGCTTGAGGTGCAGAATTTAAAGGGGTACTCCGGTGAAAACCTTTTTTCTTTTAAATCAACTGGTAGCAGAAAGTTAAACATATTTGTAAATTACTTCTATTAAAAAAATGTAATCCTTCCAGTACTTATTAGCTGCTGAATACTACAGAGGAAATTATTTTCTTTTTGGAATGCTCTCTGATGACATCACGAGCACAGTTCTCTCTGCTGACATTATAATAATAATAATAACGCTTTATTTATTGTTGACCTTAGTGGGATTTGAACCCAAGTCCCCAGCACTGCAAGGCAGCAGTGCTAACCACTGAGCCACCATGCTGCCCTTAGCATACATCTGCTATGCATGGTTGCTAAAATGGACAGAGATGTCAGCAGAGAGCACTGTGCTCGTAATGTCATCAGTGTTCCAAAAAGAAAGGAATGTCCTCTGTAGCATTCAGCAGCTAATAAGTACTGGAAGGATTAAGATTTTTTAATAGAAGTAATTTACAAATATGTTTAACTTTCTGCCACCAGTTGATTTAAAAGAAAAAAGGTTTTCACTGTAGTACCTCTTTAAAGACCAAAAATGCCTAAACAGAAAAGAATAAAAATAACAGCACATCCAAAAACCATGCTGATTTGATTTTCCATATGGCTTATATAACCGTATGACCATAACCTTTCAAGCTAATTCCAACACTAACACACAGCAATTGCACTTAAAAATAAAACCCTGATTTCTCATCCTTTAGTGTTAGACTGGTGGCGGTATGGTCTCTACCAATCAGAAAACCAGTGGAGCATTGGGGCTCCCCTTCTTGCTCATCCAGGCATAGTAGTTGCTATGTCAGCCACTGCTGCTCATATGATGGTCAATGAGGATGAGCGGCAGTTCCCGTCAAAGCTGCCATGCCTAGATAAACAATGAAGAGGCCCAAGTGCTTCATTTTCTTGCTTGCCAGGGGTCAACGGATCAAACATTAATGGACGATTCTAATGTTTCAATCTCAGAAAACACCTCAAAATCTAAAGTGCTTCAATTATGGCATATTCCAATCTACTGTCTGCAATCTGCCAATGAAGATTCTTATTAATATCCAGAGGCTAAAACATCCACAATCCTGTGTTTGAGAGGCAGAAAGATGCATCTGGCCTGATAGACAAACAGATGATCATGGCAAGACCGAAAGCTGTACGGCGTGGAAAAAATGTCGGTATCCTACCATAAAAGACAGAAAGCTGTACGGCGTGGAAATGTTGGTATCCTACCATGAAAGACAGAAATGCTCACATGGCTCCCCTGAAATAACCTGAAAATTATGATTACGAAAGTAAGGCTGGGTCCACACTACGTTTTGTCCCATACGGGAGCGCATACGGCAGGAGGGAGCTAAAACCTCGCGCTCCCGTATGTGACCGTATGCGCTCCCGTATGCCATTCACTTCAATGAGCCGACCGGAGTGAAACGTTCGGTCCGGTCGGCTCATTTTTGCGCCGTATGCGCTTTTACAACCGGACCTAAAACCGTGGTCAACCACGGTTTTAGGTCCGGTTGTAAAAGCGCATACGGCGCAAAAATGAGCCGACCGGACCGAACGTTTCACTCCGGTCGGCTCATTGAAGTGAATGGCATACGGGAGCGCATACGGTTACATACGGGAGCGCGAGCTTTTAGCTCCCTCCTGCCGTATGCGCTCCCGTATGGGACAAAACGTAGTGTGAACCCACCCTAATAATGAATAAACATTTACTGAAAATCTGCTGAAAATCTGCTGAAAATCAGACACTGTATTTAAATTGTGGTTCAAATGGCAGAATTTCCGCTTGTGGAATTCCGCCTCAAATTAAAGCCCATAGACTTCTAAGGCGGAATCCCACAAGCGGAAATTCAGAAGTGTGAATGGGAGTGCGGAATCCCATAGAAGTCTATGGGCTTTGAGGTGGAATTCAGCAAGCGGTAATCCTGCCATGAGAATAGACCCCAAGATATCAACAGATCACAGTGACTGCATCAAAAGGTTGTGCAACAAAGTTTATGTTCAAGAACCATCATTCTTGTCCAGGCCAGAGATATATATATATATATATATATATATATATATATATATATATATATATATATATATATGTTTTATTTTTAAAGGACATCTGCAGCGAAAACAACTTATCCCCCATCCACAGAATAGGGGATAAGTGTCAGATCGTGGGGGGTCTGACCGCTGGGACTGCCTGCGATCTCCCGAATGAGGCCCCTGCATTGCCGCACTGTACGCCGGCTAATTGCATAACGTTGACCTCAGTGAGATTGACTGTACACCCCTCCCCATACAGCTCTATGGTAGAGGCGGGGAGGCACAAACGCTGCATTTTGGAGGGGGCGTGTCAACCACAACGTCCTGTTGCGTCCGACACGCCTCCTGCACGGGAGATCTGCGGCAGAGCTGCGACCCCGTGCAGGAGATCGCGGGGGGTCCCAGCGTTCAGACCCCCGCAGTCAGACACTTATCCCCTATCCTGTGGATACGGAAGCAGTAGTTTTCACCACACTTTTCCTTTAATGATTCTGTTGAATCACAATTAAAAAGCAATGTCTGATTTTCCTCAGTTAACCGTCAGCACATTTCTATTCATTAGCACTTTGGTCAGTTTGGGCGTTTCTGTCTTTAATGGGAGAGCACCAAGAGTTGTGTATTTACCTTGAGGCTAATGTATCCACCACTCAGTTGTGGGCAGTATTTAGTATCTACAGGTTTCAGCCTCATGATAAAAACAAGATTGTTTTCATTCACTTAAAGCAAGAAATAGTGAAAAATAAAATGTATAATTATCTGAGGAAAAAAACTTTACAGAAGAGGATAAATTGAAGCTTTATCTTTATTTTAAGGGGAAAGGTAGAATAGCTAGAATTGGTGTAAAAAGTGTCATCAGTAGTCTGCTTACATGCTTGCAGTCAGGTGGAGGCGCCTTGCTGGAGTTCAGTGCATCTATCTTAATCTCGGGAAGTCGGAGCAGAAGAGCTGAGTAGGCAGCCAGGCGAGGAACCATCAGAACTCAGTGAGCTGCAGCAGCTAGAGAGGAGAGGAACATATACATCAATTACTGGGACATATAACGTATTCAAGTAGTCACTGCATAACATACAGGAATATAAAGATGTCTACCTGGCATACATAGCTACTCTACAGCCAGAGCTCCACATCCAGATATGAAGAGCGGATCCATCTGCATTGTGCTGACAGACACACCTTAGCTTAAAGGGGTACTCTGGTGGAATTTTTATTTTTTTTTAAATAAACTGGTGCCAGAAAGTTAAAGGGGTTATCCAGGAATAAACTTTTTTTTACATATACATATATATATATATATATATATATATATATATATATATATATTAGGGGTGTGAATCGCCAATAATTTGGCGATTCGATTCGAATTGCGATACCAGGGTGGCGATTCGATATATCGCAATATATCGCGATACTGTCATGTTGGCGATATATCACGATATATCGCGATATTCCCTATTAAAAGCTTGGGGAAACTTATTCTAGCTGAGAAAGAACAAGATCCCGCGAGAGTTGTCCTGTGAATGCGTACGTTCTCCTTCCTGTTTGTTCTGTAGTCTGTAGTCTCGCGGTAGCAGCCTGCGAGTGGGACAGAGCTGATAACAGGTACACTGCCAACTAGTGGTCAGGAGTTTAAGTGTTATAAAAAAAAAATAAGACAGACAAATAGGACTGTGACTCAGTGAGTGAAATACAGTAAATGTTAATTATAATAATTTATAAAAAAAAAATCGATTCTCAGAATTTTAAAATCGATTCAGTATCGCAGAACAAAAAATCGCGATAATCGCGCGAATCGATTTTTTCTTACATCCCTAATATATATATATATATACACATACATACATATACACACACACACACATATATATATATATATATATATATATATATATATATATATATACATATACATATATATATATATATCTCAACTGGCTCCAGAAAGTTGAACAGATTTGTAAATTAATTAAAAAAAAAAAAATCTTAATCCTTCCAGTACTTATGAGCTGTTGAAGTTGAGGAGTTCTTTTGATGACACCTAGAATTGTCCAGAGCAGAATCAAATCCCCATAGCAAACCTCTTCTACTCTATGCAGTTCCAGAGACAAGCAGAGATGTCAGCAAAGAGCAATGTTTCCAGACTGAAAAGAACACACACACACACACACACATATATTATATATATATATATATATATATATATATATATATATATATATATATATATATATATAAATAAATTAAAAAAGTTTTTTCCTGAAATACCCCTTTAAATAGATTTTTAAATTACTTCTATTAAAAAATCATTATCCTTCCAGTACTTATTAGCAGCTGTATGAGGAAATTCTTCGCTTTTTGAATTTCTTTTTTGTCTTGTTCACAGTGCTCTCTGCAGACACCTCTGTCCGTATCAGGAACTGTCCAGAGCATAGGATTGCAGTGGGGATTTTCTCCTGCTCTGGATAGTTCCTGATACAGGCATCGGGTGTCAGCAGAGAGCACTGTGGAGAGACAAAAGAAATTCAAAAAGAAAAGAATTTCCTCTGTAGTATACAGCTGCTAAAAAGTACTGGAAGGATAAAGATTTTTTTTAATAGAAGTAATTTACAAATCTGTTTCACTTTCTGGCACCAGTTGATTAAAAATAAACAAAAATTTTCCACCGAAGTACCCCTTTAAATCCTAGCACAGTATTTCCATAACAGGGTGCCTCCAGATGTTACAAAACTACAACTCCTAGCATGCCTGGACAGCCTTTGGCTGTCCAGGCATGCTGGGAGTTGTAGTTTTGCAAGATCTGGAGGCACGCTGGTTGGCAGACACTGTCCTAGCACATAAGGACAAAACTTTTCTACACTACTGTACAGTCCTGTACCTTTCACACATATCAGCAGAACAGGTTTCTGGGATACGTGAGGTTAGCTAAATTGGGCAGCCAGCACTACTGGAGGGGTCATAGAATGTGAATTGGACATGAGGGAAGATTTATCAAAACCTGTCCGGAGTAAACGTTTCGGAGTTGTCCATAGCAACCAATCAGATCGCTTTTATTTTTTAAAAGGCCTCTGAAAATGAAAGAAGAGATCTGATTGGTTGCTATGGGCAACTCAGCAACTTTTCCTCTGCACAGGTTTTGATAAATCTCCCCCACATGATTTGTACAAGATAAGTTCATCAAAGTGTGGGCAAAGTTACTTAACATAGTTTCCTAATTGTAATTCAACAATTTCAACAGTCCAACAATTCAAAAAAAGATTCTAACAATTTAATACAAGTGACACCACAATTCAACAATCTATGTATGAAGCGACACCACAATTCAACAATCTATGTATGAAGGGACACCACAATTCAACAATCTATGTATGAAGGGACACCACAATTCAACAATCTATGTATGAAGGGACACCACAATTCAACAATCTATGTATGAAGCGACACCACAATTCAACAATCTATGTATGAAGCGACACCACAATTCAACAATCTATGTATGAAGCGACACCACAATTCAACAATCTATGTATGAAGCGACACCACAATTCAACAATCTATGTATGAAGGGACACCACAATTCAACAATCTATGTATGAAGCGACACCACAATTCAACAATCTATGTATGAAGCGACACCACAATTCAACAATCTATGTATGAAGCGACACCACAATTCAACAATGTATGAAGTGACACCACAATTCAACAATCCATGTATGAAGTGACACCACAATTCAACAATGTATGTATGAAGTGGCACCACAATTCAACAATGTATGTATGAAGTGACACCACAATTCAACAATCCATGTATGAAGTGACACCACAATTCAACAATCCATATATGAAGTGACATCACAATTCAACAATGTATGAAGTGACACCACAATTCAACAATCTATGTATGAAGTGACACCACAATTCAACAATGTATGAAGTGACACCACAATTCAACAATCCATGTATGAAGTGACACCACAATTCAACAATCCATGTATGAAGTGACACCACAATTCAACAATGTATGAAGTGACACCACAATTCAACAATTAGAACACATGACAAGGTGAACCACATCATACATCCTTATTGCTATTTTCCAAACACAACTTTTACAGACAAGTACACCCCCTTTTCTAATCTTTTTTTTTCTTCTTTTAAATCTAAATAGGTACCAAATTTTGAGCGACTTAAAAGGAAAACGGTCACCCGTTAACCCGCACTATAAGCCGATACACCGGGTTATAGTGCGGGTGAACAGGAGACCGATGCAGGGTCAATTACTGCTATACAGAGGTCCCTCAAGTTACAATATTAATAGGTTCCAGGACGACCATTGTATGTTGAAACCATTGTATGTTGAGACCTCTATGGAAACCTGGTAATTGGTTCTGAAACCCCAAAATGTCATCCGACAAATAGGAAAAAGTGAGGATTAAAGATAAATAAGTAGATAACTAATATAGATAAAGCAAATCCTTACATATAAAAGTAAGAAAGATCTGCTGGAAGCTGTAATCACTGTCTATGTAGAGGACAGGAGCTTCTTCAGGGTCCTGTACAGTATACAGTGTCCTAAAAATGTAATGGAGCCGCCCTCACCTGGTGTCCAAAGGAGCAGCTAACTGTGGCACAGGTTAAAGGGGTACTCCGCCCCTGGCATCTTATCCCCTATACAAAGGATTGGGGATAAAATGTTAGATCGCCGCGGTCCCGCTGCTGGGGACCCCGGGGATCGCCACTGCGGGACCCCGCCATCATTACTGCACAGCGCGAGTTCGCTCTGTGCGTAATGACGGGCGATACAGGGGCCGGAGCAGCGTGACGTCATGGCTCCGCCCCTCATGGCATCACGGCCCGTCCCCTTAATGCAAGTCTATGGCAGGGGGCGTGAAGACCGCCACGCCCCCTCCCATAGACTTGTATTGACGGGGGTGGACCGTGACGTCACGAGGGGCGGAGCAGTGACGTAACAATGCTCCGGCCCCTGTATTGCCCGTCATTACGTGCAGAGCGATCTCACTCTGCGCAGTAATGATAGCGGGGTGCTGCAGCAGCGATCCCCGGGGTCCCCAGCAGCGGGACCGCGGCGATCTGATATCTTATCCCCTATCCTTTGTATAGGGGATAAGATGTCTAGGGGCGGAGTACCCCTTGAAGAGTAGTACAGAGCATGTAATACCACCCTGTACTGTAGGGGGCGCTACCAGACAGGAATTCAGTGATTACACAATACAGGGGTTTTACCAGTAAAATGCCCATTCTGATTGGTCAGTTCTTCCAGCCATTGACATTTCACAGATCTGGACTGTCTGTACATTGTATGTTGAGTCTGGTTTCAAGTTACAATGGTCCAGAAAAGACCATTGTATGTTGAAACTGATGTATGTTGAGGCCATTGTAAGTTGAGGGATCACTGTACCTACCTACAGTCCGGAGTCCCGCTCCTCTGAAGGTCCCCCTCTTCCAGCACGGACTTGCACTCTTGAGGTGGGCTCACAGGCTAGATTTAAATATTCATAAGCGCCGGTCATGTGAGCGCTCAGTAGGTACGAGCGCTCACGTGACCAGCGCTTATGAATATATAAATCTAGACGGTGGGCCCACCTCAAAGCACAAATCAGTGCTGGAAGAGGGGACCTTCGGGGGATCGGGGCTCCGAACTGCAGGTAGGTATAGGAGTCCGAGACCCCGCATCGGTCTCCTGTGCACTATAACCCAGTTTATTGGGTTATAATGCGGGTGAACTGGTGACTGCTTTCCTTTAATGGTTAATTTTTTTATCATTCTTCATAACAATCGGAACTCTGGTTTTTTGACATATAGCTCAAAATCCCCCGTATTAGATACAGTATAAATATACCATGCTGGCTTCCATTAACCTCAGCTTAGGAGCTCATTGTTTAGCCAGCTGCACATGTGGGTATTAAAGGGGCACTCCATTGAAAAACTTTTTTTTCCTCTGAACTGGTGCCAGAAAATGATACAAATTTATGAATTTCTTTTATTTAAAAATCTTAAAGGGGTACTCCGGTGGAAAACTTTTTTTTTTTTTTTTTTTTTTTTTAAATCAACTGGTGCCAGAAAGTGAAACAGATTTGTAAATTACTTTTATAAAAAAAATCTTTATCCTTCCAGTACTTCTTAGCAGCTATATACTGCAGAGAAAATTACTTTCTTTTTTTCTTCTGTCCACGGTGCTCTCTGCTGACACCTCTGTCCGTGTCAGGAACCTTGCAGAGCAGGCACAAATCCCCAAAGCAAACCTATGCTGCTCTGGACAGTTCCTGATACAGACAGAGGTGTCCGCAGAGAGCACTGTGGAAAGTAAAAAAGAAATCCAAAAACAAAAATAACTTCCTCTGTAATATACAGCCACTAATAAGTACTGTAAGGATAAAGATTTTTTTTTTTAATAGAAGTAATTTACAAATCTGTTCAACTTTCTGGCACCAGTTCATTTAAAAAAAGAAATAAAAAAAAGTTTTCCACCGGAGCCTTTCATTACTTTATTTCCAGTCTGATCACAGTGCTCTCTGCCTTTTGTCCGTTTCAGGAACTGTCTAGAGCAGGAGCAAATCCCCATAGCTCCGAACAGTTCCTGACATGGACAGAGATGGAAGCAGAGAGCACTGTGGTCAGAGTGAAAAGAACTACATGACTTCCCCTGGAGCATACAGCAGCAAATAAGTACTGGAAGGATTAGGATTTATAAATAGAAGACATTTTCAAATCTAAACTTTCTGGCACCAGTTGATTTGAAAACTTTTGAACTGTAACTAGTTGTAGTCAGCCAGCATGGTATAGTTAACGTTCCTGTCTACGTAGTAGATTAAGAAACTCACTTTAGACCAACAAACTAAAGTGTGTGTTGGCTGTCTATTTAAAGACTGTTCTCACTTTTGTTAATTCTCTTTTATCCGGTTTCGGTTGTCATTTAAAGGGGTATTCTCATTTTACAACATTAAAGGGGTTATCCAGGAAAAAAACTTTTTTTTTTTACATATCAACTGGCTCCAGAAAGTTAAACAGATTTGTAAATTACTTCTATTAAAAAATCTTAGTCCTTTCAGTACTTATGAGCTTCTGAAGTTAAGGTTGTTCTTTTCTGTCTAAGTAATCTGTGATGACACCTGTCTCGGGAAACGCCCAGTTTAGAAGAAAATCCCCATAGCAAACCTCTTCTAAACTGGGTGTTTCCCGAGACGCGTGTCATCAGAGAGCACTTAGACAGAAAAGAACAACCTTAACTTCAGAAGCTCATAAGTACTGAAAGGATTACGATTTTTTTTTTTAATAGAAGTGATTTACAAATCTGTTTAACTTTCTAGAGCCAGTTGATGTATATAAAAAAAAAAAAAAAGTTTTTTTCTGGAATACCCCTTTAACCCCTATTTGCAGATTAGGGCAAACTAGCAGATCAGTGGGGGTTGTTCTGAAGGCTCAGAAATAAAGCGCCGGGCGTGCTTGCACTGTGCGCTTCATTCTAGGCTACAATGTTCATGGGAGCAGCACGAACCCCAAAGGTCTGACCCCACCGATCTGTAGGTTATTCCATAGCCTGTGGCTAGGGCAGTGTTTTCCAGACAGTGTGTCTTCAGCTGTTGCAGAAGTACAACTCTTAGCATATTGATTAGAGATGAGCAAACTTACAGTAAATTCGATTCGTCACAAACTTCTCGGGTCGGCAGTTGATGACTTATCCTGCATAAATTAATTCAGCTTTCAGAAGCTCCGGTGGGCTGGAAAAGGTGGATACATTCCTAGGAGACTCTTTCCTAGGACTGTATCCACCTTTTCCAGCCCACGGGAGCACCTGAAGGCTGAACTAATTTATGCAGGATAAAGTCATCAACTGCCGAGCCGAGAAGTTCGTGACGAATGGAATTTATTGTAAGTTCGCTCATCTCTAATATTGATGACTGATGGAAACAGGACAAACCCATTATAAAGCTATAGGACTGACCAATCATAAAGCCTGTAAAATACACAAAATAAAACAGAGCAGCAATATCTAGCCCAGTGTTTCCCAACCAGTGTGCCTCCAGCTGTTGCAAAACTACAACTCCCAGCATGCCCGGACAGCCAAAGGCTGTCCAGGCAGGCTGGGAGTTGTAGTTTTGCAACAGCTGGAGGCACACTGGTTGGGAAACAAAAGCAGTCCGGGCATGCTGGGAGTTGTAGTTTTGCAACAGCTGGAGGCACACTGGTTGGGAAACACTGATCTAGCCGAGGTGAGCATGTACCAGCAGATGTAAATAACTAAAAGAATGCAGTGCTCACCTAAGTGACGTGGCCTCCTCATACAGCTGATCAGGGGGGTTCTCAAGAGTTGGTAACCCCAAAGCAGCTGTCTACATATGGGGAGACCCTTCCTTTTAGAGGAGACTCTAGTGTGGTTAATATGAACGTTTTCTTTAGCCTGGAGGAGGGTGATATTAGATATCCTAAAAGTAAAGGAATTTCCTAATATGTGTCTATTCCTTCTAGATAAAACAAGATCATAACAAGTTGTGTAACAAGGTAGTAATCTAGTAGGTTTCCGGTAATTTCAGGGTAAATAACACCGCGTATGAGGTTTCTTGTTTGACCATTCCAGGCAAAGAAAGTCAAGAATGATTTAAGATGGATTGAAGACAACAACTCCACCTGCAGGACATGTACATATGTGCAAAGGGGATTATTCCAAGACTCAAGCAGAGTTAGGGTGCATGCACACCACGCTTTTGTTATACAGTTCCCGTATACGGTTTTAAGTTAAAAACTGTACAGAACCGTATAGAAAACCGTATGCATTGACTTACATTGTAAACCATATGAAAAACGCATCATCCGGTTTAGTCCGTTTTGCATCTTATACAGTTTTGTCCGTTTTTTTTTTTACCCGTACCCAAAACTGTAGTCTACCACGATTTTTTGGTCCGGGTGAAAAACCGTATACGTTTTTTTTTTTTTTTTTGTTTTTTTTTTAAACATGGGAGTCAATGGGAAATGTACAGAACTGTATGTGTGTACAGTTCCATCCGGCTTTCACCATACGCTTTTTGACTTTGCAGTTTTTTTTCTTGGAATTTCAAACAAGTGAAACTTTATTCAAAACTTTATTCAAAATGGAGCGAAAAGTTAAAAACTTTTATTAAAAAAAGGATGCAACCAGACATCATTTTTCAAACCGTATACGTTTTTTAACCATATACGGGTTGAAATTTGTACACACGTTTTAACACAGTTTAGTCAGGTTTTAAGAATTTGTTTTTGTCCATCAAAAACCTGATACGGGAACTGTATTGCAAAAATGTGGTGTGTGTGCACCCTTAAGGCTCTGTTCAGACCTGGTTTAAACACACACACACACTGTCTGCATATATAGGGAATATGTTCTAATACATACAACAGATTTAGAGCTCAGACATACGCAGCTGTACGCTATACTGTTGCATATTTCGCCCATTAACTCCAAAATAATAATGTAAGAGTTGGTAGCAGGATCTGAGCGAAGACCACACTGATGTGCAATTCAATTGTCGCAACCGATTTCTTTGGAACATTAGAAAGAACTGCTCCACTTCTTCTGTGACAACATTTTCAAGCAGTTTCCCATTTTAGTAGGAGACAGATGGATGTGTCTAAAAGGGGTACTCCCGTGGAAAATTTTATTTTTTTAAATCAACTGGTGCCAGAAAGTTAAACAGATTTGTAAATCACTTCTATAAAAAAAAGTCTTAATCCTTCCAGTACTTTTTAGGGGCCGTATACTAAAGAGAAATCCAAAAAGAAATGCATTTCCTGTGATGTCCTGACCACGGTGCTCTCTGCTGACCTCTGCTGTCCATCTTAGGAACTGTCCAGAGAAGCATATGTTTGCTATGGGGATTTTCTCCTTCTCTGGACAGTCACACGGGGGCGGAGTCCTGACGTCACAGACTTCCGTTCCCGTAGTCGCGACTCAGACCCTCCAGCGCTTCCGCACAAAAAAACAGGTGGGTGCCGCATGCAATACTGCGGGGTCCCCAGCGGCGGGACCCCCGAGATCAGACATCTTATCCCCTATCCTTTGGATAGGGGATAAGATGTCTAGGGTGGGAGTACCCCTTTAAAGGGGAACTCTGCTTCTCAGCGGCCCCTTCCTATAAACTTGCATTGAGGGGGTGGGGCGTTACATCATGAGGGGGCGGGGTTATGACATCATGAGCTCCCGGTGCAGGCTCCAGCGTTCGGAACAGTTTGTTTCATACGCTGAGCAGAGGAGTACCACTTTAGGGTCTACAGCCTGAGAGTTTTTAAGTGTCTTCCAGGCACAGATAATGTATCACTGCATCATGCTACCTACAGAAGGAGGACCCAGTGCTCAGTGTGGGAACAAGGAAAGGAGAGTTTTAGGGTTTATTCTGGCACAAAGAATGTATCTATCTGTAAGGCTTCTACCCACCCATTCAGCAACCTAGAGATGTTAGGAGGCATTATCAATGCATGGGGGACATTAAAGAGGTATGGGGGCAAAAAAGAGGGCATTATTACTGTATGGGGGAGCAAGGATGTGGAGTTTGCATGGAAACTAGTGCTGTCTAGCTGATTCCGAGAAATTGTGGAAAAAAAAGCCACGACCATCTGGGCAAGATAGATAGAAAAAAACCAAAAGAAAGAAAAATGAACACAAATCAGTAAACCTCACCTTTAAAGGGGTATTCCAGGAAAAAAAAACTGATTTAAATCAGTTTAAATCAGTTAAAAAGATTTGTAAATTATTTCTATTAAAAAATCTTAATCCTTTCAAGAATTATTAGCTGCTGAAGTTGAGTTGTTGTTTTCTGTCTGGCAACAGTGCTCTCTGCTGACATCTCTGCTTGTCACGGGAACTGCACAGAGTAGAAGAGGTTTGCTATGGGGATTTGCTTTTAAACTGGGCGTTTCCCGAGACACGTGTCATCAGAGAGCACGTAGACAGAAAAGAACAACTCAACTTCAGCAGCTCATAAGTACTGAAAGGATTAAGATTTTTTAATAGAAGTAATTTACAAATCTGTTTAACTTTCTGGAGCCAGTATATATATATATATATATATATATATATAAGTTTTTTCCTGGATAACCCCTTTAAGTCACAGGATGCAATATACGACAAACCCAAGCAGTGTTCAACAGACCCCCACTGTTTTGGTTTTTTATACAGGGAGTCATTTGCATTATGTTATGGGAATTGCACACATGTATGGGTAAATACTAAAAGAAAATAAAGTTCTGATTATGCCATGTAAGTGTGTCCTGCCTGGGAACATTCCTCCACGTGAGTTGAAATGATGTGGAAACAAGACATTTGTCACTTTGTAATAATTCGTGTTTACAGTTGAACCTAAAAAGTGATCCAACAGCGTCACCACTGTGAAAGACTTCCTGCAAAATCACAGCCCAAAATACAACCTTAAAAGGTCATATCTATTAAACTTCGGCTTCCCAAACAACGCACAACATGCAACGTATAATCCCAAAATTAACTGCTTCATATACCTCGCTGACACACAGCAGGGAGAGTATATATATCTACATACACTATAATACAGAGGTCCCTGACGTTACAATATTAATTGGATCCAGGACGACCATTGTATGTTGAGACCATAACTCTATGGAAACCTGGTAATTGGTTCTGAAGCCACCAAAATGTCATCTGAAAATAGGAAAAAGTGAGGATTAAAGAAAAATAAGTAGATAAGTAATAGAGATAAAGCAAATCCTTACATATAAAAGTAAGAAAGATCTGCTGGGAGCTGTAATCACTGTCTATGTCAGTGTTTCCCAACCAGGGTGTCTCCAGCTGTTGCAAAACTACAACTCCCAGCATGCCCGGACAGCCGTTGGCTGTCCGGGCATGCTGGGAGTTGTAGTTTTGCAACAGCTGGAGACACCCTGGTTGGGAAACAATGGTTTATGTAGAGGACAGGAGCTTCTTCAGGGTCCTCTACAGTACACACAGTGGGGGAGATTTATCAAAACCTGTGCAGAGGAAGAGTGGTGCAGTTGCCCATAGCAACCAATCAGATTGCTTCTTTCATTTTCCACAGGCCTCTAAAGAGGCCTGTGGAAAATGAAAGAAGTAATCTGATTGGTTGCTATGGGCAACTGCACCACTCTTCCTCTGCACATGTTTTGATAAATCTACCCCCAGTGTCCCAAATGGAGCCGCCCTTACTTGGTGTCCAAAGGAGCAGCTAACCCTGGCACAGGTAAGTAGTAGTACAGAACTTGTAGTTCCTCCCTGTACTGTAGGGGGCGCTACCAGACAGCCAATCAGTGCAGGCACTTCAGTAATACAGGTGATTTACCAGTAAAATGCCCATTCTGATTGGTCAGTTCCTCCAGTTGTGACAGGTATCACAGATCTGGACTGTCTGTACATTGTATGTTGAGTCTGGTTTCAAGTTACGATGGTCCAGAAAAAACCATTGTATGTTGAAACTATTGTATGTTGAGGCCATTGTAAGTTGAGGGATCACTGGGGTCGGGACAGGGGGTCGGGACAGGAGGACGGGACAGGGGGTCGGGACAGGACGACGGGACAGGACGACGGGACATGGGGTTGGGATATGACTACAATATATGGGGATGGGATATGAAGTCAAAAGCTTCCTCCTCTGTTGATTTTCCTCCCCAACAAGGAAGAAGGAAGGAAAAACCGGGCAACGCCGGGTACTCAGCTAGTCTCCTATAAATAAGGGACAACCCCCTTCCAAAAAAAAAAAATCTCTAAATGGCTGCAATATTCAGTACGTTTAGGATCTTCCATGTTCACGTGGGAGAATGTCCACCTGGAAAATATCCAGGCAGACATTCCCCAGACTACAGGTGATGCCGGTAGCACCATCTTCATAGAAAGCAACGCATTAACAAGCAAATTCCGTGGAAAGAATTGACACATCTGTTCATTCTACAGAGACCAGAATTTGAATTTTCATTCCAAATGTTTGCGCTGCAGAAATTCTGCCATGTGCACAGTGCAGCAGAATCCTATGAAAAATAATGCAGCAGAATTTCTGAGCGAACTTTTTTCATCGGATTCTGCACAGAAATTCTGGCGAGTGAGCGAGGCCTTAAATATGTCCACAGATTTGTGTCTGGTATTGCAGCTCATTCACTTAAACCAGTTTTCACCCAAACCTGCATGCCCATAGCTGTTGCAAAACTACAACTTAGGAATGCTGGGGGTTGTAGTTGGGCAACAGCTGGAGGCACCCTGGTTGGGGGACACCGACTAAAACAAAGTTGAGCTGCAATACAAGATATAAGATGGCAGAAAGCAGCCATGTTTTTCTGGTCCTGTACAATTCTAACAAACAGCTGGAATAAGAAGAAAAATAATAAAACAGAAACTTTGGGAATTTTATTCAGAAAATCCTATTCAGAAAAGGTCCTTAAGGGGTTGAGGCAATTGCAAATTATAATGAAGGCATTTTGGGACCCAGAGAGTGAACACAGTTTATTTTAACCAATTAAATTGCTTATCTAGTCATACTGGTCAAACTGCTTGTTCATAATACCATGATAGGAAAGCTAAGTATTTTACAAGTAATATATAAGGCCCCAGTCACAATAGAAAAGAAGGTGATTATTCCTGATGGTTTCAGGAGGATTGGTGAAATGTCTTATGTGTATTGTGGCCTCCTGAATTAACTCCTTTTGTTCTTGGGAAGATAAGACACCAGAATAGTCTGACAGCAGCTTACCCTCTTCTATCCATTTTGACCACATGAAAGCTTGGCTTTGGGGGACAGGTGTGAGACAGGTCAGCCCACAGCTATCACATGTACACTGCTCAAAAAAATAAAGGGAACACTTAAATGGGCACTGTCACCAACTTTATTTTTTGATATGTTGTAGTACTTATGTACTACAACATATCTCTAATATACTTTTATAATTTTTTTTTTAAATTAAAATTGTTTCATTTACATTTGAAAACCGGCCACTAGGGGTCTCCCTCCTAGTGGCCGGCTGCAGCCTGGCGTGACGTCACGCCTGAAAAAAGACCGATGTGAAACATTACAGCGGGGTAAATCTTCAGGGGGCTTGCATTACCGAATCCATGGTTGTATTATCTTGCGTCGCAGTTGCATCAGGTGAGAGGATGGGCAGCACACTCCACATTGGGACCTACTGGTCGATTGTTTATGGCCAAACATGGGGGTAGGATACCGTTACACATTTTAGAGATTGGGGCCCTTACCAGACCTCCTGACTCCTCTCCTATGACTCGCCTACTGTGTAAGCTCTGGGGCCACGTGAGAAAACTCTTAGGTATTACCAGTTATTTCAAATTTACTCCGCTGTGGCATAACCCTGGCTTGCCTGTCTTCAATTCCTATGCCGATGCTGAGTTCTGGGAGAGGAGGGGACTTTGTGAGATGGGTCAGTTGGCTGATCAGTGGGTTGTTCGGTCATTTGAGGACATACGGGAGGAGTTTGCCCTACCGCGTTCCTCATTTTACCGCTATTTACAGATCCGTGTCAAAATCGGGTGAAAGTGTTACAGGTACAGTCTAATAGGGTTCTGGAATCTACTGTGACTAAACGTGATTCTGCTGATTTGATTTCCTGGCTTTATGGGGAACTACTTGGCTTCCATCATGAGGGTTTCCCTTTGACAGGGACCTTGGGATCCTGACTGATGAGGACTGGAGTACTGTGCTGGCACTTACCCCATTTTTGTCTCTATCGGAATCTAATAGGCTGTCTCAACAGTTCTTTATTCACAGGGTATATAAGACTCCCTCATTTCTTCATATGATAGGGGTTCGGTCTGACTCGGCTTGTCCGCGTTGCAGTGAGCTGGAGGCACACCTGGTACACATGATGTGGACGTGCCCTTGTTTGCTGACTTATTGGACTGAAGTGCTGCAGCTCATTAGAACAGTGTATGGGGTGACCATTAACAGAGCTCCCAAGGAATGCCTACTTGGACTTATAGGCTGTGGTCGGGAGCCCTCCCTGGCAGAGGTTGGGATTCTGAGAATCTTGTATCAAGCCAGGAAGTTGATCGCATAGTTTTGGATCAGATCCTCTCCTCCGGGAGTGGCTGATCTCATCGCAAGGGTAGCCCAAGTAGTGAAACTAGAAAAGGGGATCTATACTAAGCGCAAAGTGGAGAGGAAGTTTGATGGTGTCTGGGGCCCCTGGGTGCAGAGATTCGATCCCCCTGCAGACGTATCTTAACTTAGGATGGTTCCTCTAATATGTGGTTCTGAATGGAAGGGTTGACAAGAGAGCTAATGTTGGGGTGCCCTGGTATGCTGCGTTCCCCCCCCCTGACGTGTATGAGGATGGCTGTGTGTGTAATTTAGTGGAATGTGACTGCGAACGTTATTTTCCATGGATTCGGGGGACTGAGTTTTTATATCCCTCTTTTTTCTTTCTTTTTTTTTTTACTTTGTTCTTTTTTATTCAACTATGTTATTGATGTGGATTTGCTGGAGCTGGTTTATGACTTCTGTACAATGAGGGTTGAAGGGCTTTGGTGGGGAGGGGTTGGGACAGAATGGTTCTGCGTGTGGGGGGGGGAGGGGAGTTGTTGGGGAATGTATGTTATTGTTAAACTGTGTTTAAAAAAATCTATCTGATTAAAAAAAAAAGAAAGAAAAAGGACCGATGTGGCCGGGCATCGGTCCTTTTTCATTCAGCCTGTGCTCGCTCCCTGCCTGTCAATCAGACAGGCAGGGAGCGAGCGCATTGGCTCCCCGGCCACTGGCTGGGAGGCCACTCCTCCCGCACATCGCTGCCGCCGCTGTCCCTGCACGCCCGCTGCCGGACTCTGCAGTAAGTGTAATTGGGGGGGGGGGGGGGGGGGCTAGCACCGCATGTAACTAGTAGTTTATCTACACAGGGTGCCTCCAGCTGTTTCAATACTACAACTCCCAGCATGCCCTGACAGCCAATAGATGTCAGGGCAAGCTGGGAATTGTAGTGATGAAACAGCTGGAGGCACCCTGTGTAGATGTACTAAGGGCGGAAGTCCCCCCCCCCCCCCCCCCCAGCAGGCATCAGTGACGTGGTGCCTGCTGGGGAAATCTGCCTGGTAGTGAGCACACTGCCAGGCAGACAAAAAGCATTTTTAATATAGTAAAAATAAAAATTAAAAGCAGGGAGGGGGTTAGGGATAGATTGGCAATAGGCAGGGACAGAAAAAAAATAGGATGGTGGGAGCTACCCTTTAAACAACACAATGTAACTCAAAGTCAATCACACTTTTAAATGCTGGCGGGGCTTTCACTCTAGTGGTAGCATGAGACTGAGTCTCCAACCCACATAAGTGGCTCAGGTAGTGCAGCTCATCCAGGATGACACATTAATGCAAGCTGTGGCATGAAGGTTTGCTGTGACTGTCAGCGTAGTGTCCAAAGCATGGAGGCGCTACCAGGAGACAGGCCAGTACATCAGGAGACGTGGAGGAGGCCGTAGGAGGGCAACAACCCAGCAGCAGGACAGTTACCTCCGCCTTGTGCAAGGAGGAGCAGGAGGAGCACTGCCAGAGCACTGAAAAATTACCTCCAGCAGGCCATAAATGTTCATGTGTCCCCTCAAACGGTCAGAAAAAGACTCCATGAGGGTGGTATGAGGGCCTGACGTCCACAGGTGCGGGTTGTGCTTACAGCCCAACACCGTGCAGGACGTTAAGCATTTGCCAGAGAACACCAAGATTGGCTAATTCACCATGGCGTCATGTGCTCTTCACAGATGAAAGCAGGTTCACACTGAGCACATGCGACAGACGTCACAGAGTTTGGAGACGCTGTGGAGAACGTTCTGCTGCCTGCAACATCCTACAGCATGACCGGTTTTGGTGGTGGATCAGTAATGGTGTGGGGTGCCATTTCTTTGGGGTGCCGCAAAGCCCTTTATGTGCTTCTCAGAGGTAGCCAGACTGCCATTAGGTACAGAGATGAGATCGTCAGACCCCTTGTGAGACCATATGCTAGTGCGGTTGGCCCTGGGTTCCTTCTTATCAAAGACAATGCTAGACCTCACGTGGCTGGAGTGTGTCAGCAGTTCCTGCATGAGGAAGGCATTGATGCTATGGACTGGCCTGCCCGTTCCCTAGACCTGAATCCGATTGAGCACATCTGGGACATCATTTCTCGCTCCTTCCACCAATGACACGTTGCACCACAGACTGTCCAGGAGTTGGCGGATGCTTTAGTCCAGGTCTGGAGGACACCCCTCAGGAGACCATCTGCCACGTCATCAGGAGCATGCCCAGGCGTTGTAGGGAGGTCATACGGGCACGTAGGGGCCCACACACACTACTGAGCCTCATTTTGACTTGTTTTAAAGGGGTACTCCAGCGCTAAGACATCTTATCCCCTATCCAAAGGATAGGAGATAAGATGCCTGATCGTGGGGGTCCCGCCACTGGGGACCCCCGTGATCTTGCATGCAGTACCCCGTTATAGTCAGTCCCCAGAGCATGTTCGCTCCCTGTCAGACTACTGGCGATCAAGGGGGCCGGAGCATTGTGACGTCACTGCCCCGTGTGATGTCACGCTCCGCTCCCTCAATGCAAGCCTATGGGAGGAGGCGTGACAGTTGTCAGCTTTAAGTACATTACATCAAAGTTGGATCAGCCTGTAGTGTGGTTTTCCATTTTGATTTTGAGTGTGACTCCATATCCAGACCTCCATGGGTTGATAAATTTGATTTCCATTGATAATTTTTGTGTGATTTTGTTGTCAGCACATTCAACTATGTAAAGACGAAAGTATTTCATACGATTAGTTCATTCATTCAGATCTAGGAGGTATTATCTTAGTGTTCCCTTTATTTTTTTTTGAGCAGCATAGATAGCTACTTTAACCCCTTAAGTACGATGCCTGTTTTTACCTTCATGACCAAGCCTAATTTTTCAAATCTGATCTGTGTCTCTAAGAGGTAATACCTCATGACATTATTTTACTTAACAAGATTTCTGAGATTGCTTTTTCGTGACATATTGTATGTTATGTTATATTAGTGGTAAATCTTTGTTGATTCATGAAGCATTTTTTGTGAAAAACTAAATTTTGTGAAAAATTGGAAAATTTCTGGCTTTTTTTTATTATTTTTTATGGCATACACTGTATGGTAAAAATTGTGTTATTTTTATTCTGTGGGTCAATACGATCATGGCAATACCCAATTTATATAGCTTTTTTTATGTTACTTTTCCTTTTCTTAAAATCCTTATTTCCTATTTTTTGTGTTGTCATGTTCTGACAGCCATAACTTTTTTATTTTTGTCCAACCGCCTTGTGTGAGGGATTTATTTTTTGTGGGACAAGCTGTACTTTTTATTTTTATTTTTTTTGTGGGGTGCATAGAGTTTTATTAGGAAAGGGGAATTTTTTTTTCTTATTATTTTTTACACTTCATTAATTTAAAAACCTATTTTATTTCCAAGTTATACTATGCTGCAGTACATCTGTACTGCAGCACATTATAACTGTCCGTATCACACTGACATGCGGCCTCTGTGCGATCCAGACTCACAGGCTTTCGTACTAGGCAGACAGGAGGACATCAGCTAGCCTCCTGCTGCCATGGCAGCCAACAGGATCCCGCAATCGCCATTGGTGAACATGGGGAGCCCCCTTTCCCTATCAACCCCATAGATTCAGTTATCAGGACTGATCACAGCATCTATCGGGTTAATGCTGCCGAGACCGGAGTGCTCCTGGTCTTGGCAGCTGCGGCGGGACCCCAACTGTGATTGACAGCCAGGTCCCGCCAGCAATCTCCTGCAGCACATTGCCAGGAAGTATGCATATGTCCAGTTGCGCTAACATGTTGACAACTGGGATGTATGCATACATCCTAGAGCGGGATGGGGTTAACCTGGCAGCCAATAGAGTTGCCCCTCAACTTACAATGTACCTAAACCTACTAGATCGTGTTAATGGCTGGAAAAACTGACAATCAGAATGAGCATTTCACTGGTAAAATACCTGTATTACGGAAGTGCATGCACTGACTGGCGTCTGGTAGCGCCTCTACAATACAGGGAGGTACTGCATGTTCTGTACTATTTACCTGTCCCAGGTTTAGCGGCTCCATTTTACTTTTTTTAGGACACTGTATACTGTACAGGACCCTGAAGAAGCTCCAATCCTCTTCATAGACAGTGATTGACAGCTCCCAGCAGATCTTTCTTACTTTTATATGTAAGGACTTGCTTTATCTGTATTAGTTATCTACTTAAAATTAGATTACCTCAGATGCTCGGTGTCCATTTCAGCAGCTTTGGCCGCTTTGCTTGGGAGTTGATGAGCCTATTCACTAGTACCAGAGCTGATCCAGCAAAATGTTAACAGAGAAAAAATGCTGAATATGTTGAAAAGAACAAGGTCTGATCAAGCTACAAGGGCTATTTTAATTTTTTTTATTTTGTACTGTAGATGAATATGCATAATCGTTGACATGGGACTCAATACCAAGAACATTTTCTTCAGCACACTGCATTTTTCAATCCACTAAAACAAGAGGCTCAAATTAAACTATAAATTAAGTCTTACCATCTGTCAACTCAAACTTCAGTTTCAGACCACAGATATTTATGGCTAGACCCTAAGACCCCTGTGACTGCTGGGAAAATATAGTGCCCCCCTCCATTGTGCATTAGGGCACTGCTGCAATGAGGTGAGCTGCCCACGCATCTGTGCAGCACACTCCAATATTGTCCATGTGAACAATATTGAGCAAGTGGTTACCTTCTCAAATACAATAGCAACGCAGAACCTCTCACAAAAACAACAGTATCAAAAATAGCCTTATACTTTCAATAAAGGGACAGTTCTCCACACATGAATGATTGGCACAAGAGAAGAGGTAAACCATAGCCAGACATCTCTAGCGGCTTATCCCTCAATTATTAATAGTCTAAGATGGTAAAAAAGCATACGCTCAACCCTTCTTGGGGGGGGGGGGGGGGTGTCAGTCAATATAGGGACACAGCCCCACTGGTAACACCCAGTTGACTATTAAGTCGTGCAGTTCCAATAAGAATAAACAGAGGAACAGCACAACACAGAATACACACAATACGAGTATTTCCATAACAAGCAGGCCAGGGGAAGCCAGGGGACCCTTTTAGTAAGCACAGCATAGAAGCAGACTATAATTTTGCAGTTTGTCAGCCTGAGCCATCCCCTCGTCTCATATTTAGGTATTAGATTTTCATGTTTGGCGACAGCGTAAAGCTACTGAACCATTTGGAGCCAAGTGTTTGGTGTTACCTTACAGCTTCTAAGGCAGAAGATAAACGATTACTCCGAAACCGGCTTTAGCCTTGGTCAAAATATCAACATCTATTCCTCACTGTCAGATGGCCAGTAAACCACAATTCAATTGCTGCAAGCAGCTCCATGGAAAACTATGGTGGCTTGCAAACTTACGTATTAAGTATTTACAGTCATGTCCTAAATGTTGGCACCCCTGAAATTTCTCAAGAAAATGAAGTATTTCTCACAGAAAAGGATTACCATAACCCGACCCACCCCACCGCACCGCGCTGTACCCCCCCCCATCACGTCACACCCCCCACCGCACCGCCCCGGCCCCATTGCCTCCCCCATTCCCGGTCTTATAATTACCTGTTCCCAGGGCCCGGGGCCCACGTTACTTCTCGCTCCTGCTGCGTCCTGCTTTACGCTGTGCGCAATGACGAGTGACGTCCTCAACGCAACATCACCGTCAGTGCGCACAGTGACAGCTCAGGAGGACGCCACCGGAGCCAGATGTAGAGTGTACCTGGGGCGGTGGGGGGTGTCAGTGATAGGACTCAGGAGGACCCCCGGACAGGCAGGGGGAGAGAAGCGGGTGGCGGTGGCGGCCTATGGCACCGCAAAAGCCACTGCAGTTCATTGATTTAAAGCGCCCTCTTTAAATCAATGATCTGCAGAGGTGTCGTGGGGGGGTCGGTTAATAGCCGATAACTTATACCGGCATATCGGTATAAGTTATCGGCTATCGGCCCTAACCTCCACAGATTATCGGTATCGGCCCTAAAAAAAAATCGATATCGGTCGATCCCTAGTGAATGTACCCTAATGGTGCATACAGGACCTGCTGCATATGTGTTCCTTACAGAGAGGAACCCTTGATTATACATACATACATGCACATATATAAACACATGCAGATAGAGAGACAGACGTCTACAATCCACCACATCCAGTCATTTCCCTAGATGAATCTTGAAATATAGCATTAGGGGGATTAGATTTCTGCTTCAATGTCGCAACGAGAGATGCTGATATTACAACCCAGCGAGAAACTGATGTTATATTCTCCAGCCTGTGATAGATAGTTATAGGAAAAGCTCATGAGATTATTAGAAGAGTGAGTGCAAATAAAAGATGATAATAACTTCAAGAGCAGGGAGCAAAAAAAAATACACAATGGTCAACAGAAAAAAGTGCTGGCACCAGCGAGTTACTTTTAAAAGTTTTTAGTTACTTCTTTAGCAGGAGTCATCGAACCAAACCCTATGAGGTTGGCAACTACACCTTAAAGGCATTTTGCTTTTGCCTAATCTGGATAAACCCTGCATGAAAATAACAGGCCAAACTTCAACCAGGAAGAGAAGGAAAGCATCATTTCAGGTATATGAACATTGTGACAAAGTCTTGTGTCCCCTCAAAATAACTCAACACAGCCATTAATATCTAACCTTGGTAAACATCACTAAGTGGAAACGGCCAAATTAGGCCCAAAGTGTCAATTTTTGTGGCCACCAATATTTTCAAGCACTGCCTTAAAGGGGTACTCCGGTGCTTAGACATCTTATCCCCTATCCAAAGGATAGGGGATAAGATGCCTGATCGCGGGAGTCCCGCCGCTGGGGACCCCTGTGATCTTGCACGCGGCACCCCATTTATAATCAGTCCCCGGAGCATGTTCGCTCCAGGTCTGATTACCGGCGACCACAGGGCCGACAGCGTGTGACGTCACGCCTCCGCCCCCGTGTGACGTCACGCTCCGCCCCTCAATGCAAGCCTACGGGAGGGGGCGTGACAGCTGTCACACCCCCTCCCACAGAACACGCTCCGGGGGCTGATTATAAACGGGGTGCCGCGTGCAAGATCACAGGGGTCCCCAGCTGCAGGACTCCCGTGATCAGGCGTCTTATCCCCTATCCTTTGGATAGGGGATAAGATGTCTAAGCACTGGAATACCCCTTTAAGCCTCTTGGGCATGAAGTTCCCCTGAGTTTCACAGGTTGCCACTGGAGTCCTCTTCCACTCCTCCATGATGACAACACAAAGTGGTGGATGTTAGAGATCTTGCGTTTCCCCACCCACAATTTGAGGATGCCCCACAGTTGCTTAATATGGTTCAGGTCTGGAGACATGCTTGGCCAGTTCATAACATTTACCCTTCGCTTCTTTAGCAAGGCAGCGGTTGTCATGGAGGTGTGTTATGTTGGAATACTGCCCGGTGGGGAGATGAGAAAATAGTAATGACTGACACATGGACACACAGGAGAGATGAGAGGACAGTAATAACCAACACACAGAGGGGAGATGAGGGGACTTTAATGATTGCAACACGGGTAGATGGGGGACACTAATGACTGACACATACATGGTAGAGATAAGGGGACAGTTATAACAGACACACAGAGGGGAGATGAAGGGACTGTAATGACTGTGACACAAGGGGAGATGAGAGGACAATAATGACTGACAGGCAGAGATGAGAGGACACTTATTACTGACACAGGGGGAGATGAGGGGAAAATAATGACTGACACATACATGGTAGAGATAAGGGGACAGTTATAACAGACACACAGAGGGGAGATGAAGGGACAGTAATGACTGTGACACAAGGGGAGATGAGAGGACACTTATTACTGACACAGGAGGAGATGAGGGGACAATAATGACCGATCATATGATGTCATATAAGGTCACGTTGTGTAGTGACGTCCTATTACATGTGCGGCATCTTGGCTCCTACATTCGACACATTTGTCAGGCTCTGTATTAGGAAACTTACCCCAAGGCATTGATGGTCTTCTTAACATCCAACATTTATCAGTCTTGTCTCAAGCTGTAAAAAAAAAAAAAAAAAAACTTTTAGGGAAAATACACTTTATATAATTTTTAAAACTTTACTTATATTGCAATTTTTGAAAATGATGTAACTAGATGGTTAGAGGTTACATGCCTTCAAGAGTGAACTTAGGAACTATGATGGTGCTGGTAGATGTAAAGCTGTTTATATCATCTGTTTTGAAGATATAACACTTAAAAGGGGTACTGTCCAGAATATCCCCTCAGCAAACATATGCTGCTCTGGACAGTTCCTAAAATGGACAGAGATATCAGCAGAGAGCACTGTCCCCAAAAAAAAAAAAAAAAATGAATTTCCTTGTAGTAGACAGCCGCTAATAAGTACTGGAAGGATTAAGATTTTTTTTGTAATAGAAGTAATTTACAAATCTGTTTAATTTTCTGGCATCAGTAAAAAAAATAATAATAATTTAAAAAAAAGTTTTCCACCGGGGTACCACTTTAAAGAAAAGCCACAGCTGCTGGATGTGGTAAAGGTATTAGATTTTACCATCGCTCCGGCCGGTGATAGGTGACAGGTGACGTGCCCAGCGTGCAGCCGACGTAGGTGAGTTAAAGGGAACCAATCAGATTTTACCCTATATAAAGCGTTATATTGGGTAAAATCTTTATTTTCACCATTACCGGGGGACGCTCCTGCCCCAGGGATGGTGAAGATATGAAGCTCTAAACTAGTCACCTCCACCGCCGTAAGTAGTCACCTGGGCGGGGAGCTCTTCTCACCCACTCCCGTTCTTCGGCCGGGAGCGACGCCCCCTCCAGTTGATTGATGGGCAGCGTCATCGCTCTGCTCCGTCTGTTCAGTGAGCGGAACGATGATGCGGCCCATCAATCAAGCGGAGGGGGCATCGCTGCCTGCAGAAGAACGGGAGTAGGTGAGAAGAGCTCCCCGCCCAGGTGACTACTTACGGCGGCGGCGGTGACTAGTTTATAACTTCATATCTTCACCATCCCTGGGGCAGGAGCGTCCCCCGGGAATGGTGAAAATAAAGATTTTACCCTATATAACGCTTTGCCAAGCATTATATAGGGTAAAATCTGATGATTGGTTCCCTTTAAAAGTTTATTTTGCAGCCCGGGCATAGGGATATAGCATACAGCAGTGGTCTCAAACCTGCGGCCGTCCAGCTGTTGCTAAACTACAACTCCAAGCATGCCCGGACAGCCGTTTGCTGTCCGGGCATGCTGGGAGTTGTAGTTTTGCAACAGCTGGAGGTCCGCAGGTTGGAGACCACTGGCGTACAGTGAGTTCCAGCGCCCGGCGGCCCCCAACAAAGAGGAGGAGGGCAGTGCTTGATATCCGTGAGTAGTACAGCGCTGCGCTAGGTTGATAATACATTCCCGAGGGGGAGGGGCCCAACCGGTATTGCGGAAAATTCATATCGTGCAGCCCAAAAAATGTGGTATTTGGTATGAACCTGTATACCGCCCAGCCCTATTACAAACCCTAAAGGGTAGGGTCACACACAGCGCATCCGCAGCATATATGACCCTGCGGATGCGCTGCCGGCAGTCACAGAGTGACAGGGAGTGCCCAGTGCCCGACCCTACGCTAAAGCTGCTTAAGTTGGGCAAATGCTTGTTACGTAGATATCGCTCCCTCCTAATTTTCCCAAATATGTGCATTCTTGGCCAAGTGGGCATGTGATTTGATCAGGGAGAGGTGACTAGGCCATTATCAGAATACAGAGGGGTCATGTTTCACATGCTGGGCAGCAGATAGGGCAGTGTCCAGTGAGTAAGGGAACAGCAGAGCTATGTGTCAATAGAAAATCTTCATAGTGTATGAAGACATGTTGTATGTGGAGTGTTAACATTACCTCACACCTCGTCATAGAGAAAAGGAATGTACGCAGCTGTACATATAGGAAACTACCCAGATTTACCAATCTGTCCGAGGACGGAAGCTCTCTGTGGTTTTCCCAGAACAACCAATCACTTCTCATGCTGAGCAGATTGGTAAATCTGAGCCAATGTCCCTGAGATGAGAGAGGAATCATGGGAACTGTAGTTCATTGTATGGTAATTCCGCCACAAAAAACAATAGCAGCATCCAAACAAAGGTGCTA
Source organism: Hyla sarda (assembly GCF_029499605.1). Classification (NCBI taxonomy): domain Eukaryota; kingdom Metazoa; phylum Chordata; class Amphibia; order Anura; family Hylidae; genus Hyla; species Hyla sarda. Next base: position 91,897,546 of record NC_079189.1, read on the forward strand.
GATCACAACGCTGGGCAGAGTAATGAAAACTACAAATGACTGAGCTAAGATGGCATCATCTGTTGAGTATTTAGACACATTTAGATACATTTTGTATGTTATACAAAGTACTTTGATTTTGATCTAGGATTGCTTTGTAAGCATATTCTACTGCAATGTGCTCTAATGCCCTCTAATGAGATTCTGAAGAAAAAAGTCTCTATAGAGAACACACACACACATACACACATATTATATATATATATATATATATATATATATATATATATATATATATATATATATATATATATACATACATACACACACCTGCCTAACTTTTTAGCACAACACTTGCACCAAAACT